>NW_020175408.1:50513-77199 GCF_003031525.2 Neophocaena asiaeorientalis asiaeorientalis
AAAAAAAAAAAAAAAAAAAAAAAACTGAATCCCAAAGTGAGCAGAAAACCTAAACACATTTCTCCAGAGAAGATACACAGATGGCCAACAAACACATGAAAAAATGCTCAATGTCATTAATCTTTAGAGAAATGCAAATCAAAACTACTATGAAATATCACCTCACACGGGTCATAATGGAAATCACTAAAGATCTACAAAAATAAATGCTGGAGAGGGTGTGGAGAAGAGGGAGCCCTCATAAACTCTTGGTGGGAATGTAAATTGATACAGCCACTATGGAGAACAGTATGGACGTTTCTTAAAAAACTAAAAATAGAACTATCATACAAGCCAGCAACCCAACTACTGAGCTTATACCCTGAGAAAACCATAATTGAAAATTGTCATGTACCACAATGTTCATTGCAGCTCTATTTACAACAGCCAGGACATGGAAGCAACCTAAATGTCTATCATCAGATAAATGGATAAAGAGGATGTGGCACATGTATACAGTGGAATATTACTCACCCAATAAAAGAAACAAAAGTGAGTTATTTTTAGTGAGGTGGATGGACCTAGAGCCTGTCATACAGAGTGAATGAAGTAAGTCAGAAAGAGAAAAACAAATACTGTTTTCTAACACATATATACGGAATTTGAAAAAAAATATTGGTCATGAAGAATGTATGGGCAAGACGGGAATAAAGATGGAGACCTACTAGAGAATGTACTTGAGGACACGGGGAGGAGGAAGCGTAAGCTGGGACTAAGTGAGAGAGTTGTACTGTATATGTGTACATATATACACTACCAAATGTATAATAGATAGCTAGTGGGAATCAGTTCCATAGCACAGGGAGGTCAGCTCTGTGCTTTGTGGCCAGCTAGAAAGGTGGGATAGGGTGTGTGGGAGGGAGGGAGATGCAAGATGTAAGAGATATGGGGATATATGTATATGTATAACTGATTCACTTTGTTATAAAGCAGAAACTAACACACCATTGAAAGCAATTGTACTCCAATAAAAATCTTAAAAAAAAATTGTTAATTATTCGCACTCAACATCTAAGCACCTGAAAACAGTAACCATAGGGATGTTGGCAATGGAAGACATTTGTCCTTTTTCTCCCCCTTTTTAATCCACATAGTAGATATTCATTCATTATTTATATGTCTTCATGTCTGTTATGTCCCCTTAAAACTTATTCGAAGTAATTCAAGGGGAATCTCTTTCACCAGTACACACAGTAAAAAACAGACAAACCTTCATAAGGGAGGTAGAACAAGTATACCCATAAAAAGAAGCTTAGATTCTACTGTCCACTGTGGAGAAAAAATTGGGGAAGTGCTGGCTTCAACAGGTACACACCCATGAGGAAGAACTTGTAGAAGTCCAGTGTTCCCAAAGGGAGATACCAGGACACCATTTCAGAAAGAAACGAAAATAATATATACAAGATTGTCTGCAGAAGAGAAGATGAAAGAACATTTTTTTCCAGCAACACCCTTTCACCAAGAAACACTGAAGAAAGTCGATTTACTTGGCACAGGTAATCTCTCTCTCGGGGAAAATTAAAGTGGTGAGTAAACCGCCTGTATCCCAGCCAGGCAAGGTACAGCTGGAGAAGTAACATTTTCCTCCACCATCCTTTGGTGGGAGTCTATGACTGGTGGGAGGGAGAACATTGGGAAAGAGGTCGATAAGAGTTTCAAAAGTTATCTAAAGGGTTGTTTTCAGCAAAAAGTTCACCCACAAGTCCCTGAGAGTATTAGCCCTGGGAATCTCTACTGGATCTGCAGGCATTACCAAAGAACCTAGTGCTAAATGCATACATCTCTTCACTCTGCAATTGTTTCCTTGTGCATACTCCTGAATACATTTTCGATAGTGAGCTCTGTTAGACAGGGAGCATGCTCAGAAAAGAGGCCATACATGGTAGGTGAGCTAGAAAAAACAACAACAGCTACAAACTTGAACTATAACAACAAGTTTTTGAATACAAGAAAAAGGGGGGCAGTTTCCAATAGCCAGTCAAAACCAGAGAAAACATACAAGCTAAAACAATTAAGCTACAAGACAGAGCAAGAAGAAGAAAGCAGGTTCACATTGGAACACACAATAAAAACTCAGATGCTAGCAATATGGTACAACTAAACACCTCATCTAAACTAAACACCTCATCTGATGAAAATAACACACAGGATTAAGGAGTTGGCAGCTACTTCAAATGGGAAAACACCAAGGCATAACTGAAAGATTTTAAAATGTGAAAAAATAAGGACTTATTACATTACAAAAAGAAAACTAAATGCTAGAATTTAGTTTAGATAAAAATTCAAAATACTGCATATGAAGAAGCACATCAAACCTCACTTGCAAGAAATTCTGAAAGAAGTCCTTCAATCTGAAAGGAAAATCAGAAATCTGTGACATGAAGACATATGAAAATCCACAACTTCGTTGGGACGTTCATAGTTGGTGTTATAATTATAAATATTCAGGTTTATTGAATGAAGTGGCACAAGCCACCTACATGGGTTTAGCTGGTATTTCTCTCAGCATCCACACTCCCACTTTGGGAAAATGAAAATACCGGGGGTTTGTTTGACCAAAGGTCCAGGTGCAATAGTCTAAAGTCACAGTATTTACTGCCCACAGATGTCAGAAATGGGGGCGAAATAACTCAAGGAAGAATAGTTCTCCATGTCAGATCACAAGCCAGTAGAGTCTAGAGCAGTGTAGCAATCATGGTTCAGAAGTTACGAAGCTGGGGGAGGGCAGTGGGTTGCTCAACCCTAAGTGGTTGTTTTAAAAGTTGTCCTGAGGAAAACAAAGTGGTAACTTGTGGTGGTAATACTAAAGTCTTGTCCTAATCTAATGTCCAGATTCCAGGTGTGAGCAGGATTGTCATACTATAAAATGCTTAGGCAGCAAGTCAAGAAAGCTGTTTTTGCATTAAAGTGGGCCCTGTGATGCCTAGGCATTAGTCTTTGGGGGAAATGATGGGCACTGTCTGAATGCTGCCAAACTTGGTCTTGAGTCAACTCACAGTTGAGTTGAGTAAAACTAATCTACTGACACTGAGTTGTGAAAAAGGAAAGTACAGCATTTGTTTCAGGGGTCCAAGCAAGGAAAACAGGCATCTCATGTGCAAAAGGCCGAAACACCCTGATGGCTTTCAGGGAAAAAATATTTAAAGGCAATGTTAGGGAAGGGGCTACAGTGTGTGATCACGTTGTGCACAATTCTCAGATTGGTTGCAATGGAGGTGAAATTTCAAGCACAACCATCCTTCTGGTTTCAACTGGTCTGAGGTGTACATGATTGTGGTCAGCAGTTTTCAACTGGTGTGGGTCTGTGTCCTATGAAAACAAATCAGGAATGTGTGTCAGACTGTTATGTCTTTCAGGGAACAGGGGATTTCATGACTCTGCCATGTGGTTGGTTTATAGTATAAATTGTTACCAGTTTCCCAGCCCAACAAGTATTCTTGGTTTCTACATATTTACATTTTCTAATCATTAATGCTTGAGCCAGCATTTTGAGACTCACTGGATGCCTGGGACAGTAAAGCAAAAGCCTTTTACTTCAAAGAACAGGGACAGAGGGGCTCGTATTCAGTTTCCGTCTCCCCGCCTTTCCTTTGATACTCCTCAATCTTGAGGAGAACACGTACAGGAAAAGAAAGGGAATAAAATTTTGGATAGAGAGGTTAATCATAAACTTGAGAGAGGAACATGGTTTTAGGGGAACTCAGTTTTGTAACTAGTGAAGATATTAAAAGAGACTGCATAAACCATTGGAGAACAGTAAAAGTGCCAGTCAATAATATCAATCAAAAATATCAATCAGGGCTTCCCTGGTGATCCAGTAGTTAAGCATCCTCCTGCCAATGTCAGGGACACGGGTTCAAGCCCTGGTCTGGGAAGATCTCACATGTCACGGAGCAACAAAGCTCATGAACCACATCTACTGAGCCTGCACTCTAGAGCCCTTGAGCCACAACTGCTGAGCCTGCCCACCATAACTACTGAAGCCCGCACGCCTTAGAGCCCGTGCTCCACAACAAGAGGAGCCACGACAATGAGACGCCCATACACCACAATGAAGAGTAATCCCCACTCGCTGCAACTAGAGAAAGCCCACACACAGCAACGATGAAAATCGCAGCCTATATATATATAGGTTATATAGATATAGATATAGATACAAATAGATATAGATGTATAGATATAGATAGATAGATATAGATACAGATATGTATATATAGATACCCACTATCAACAAAAGATAGTTTGAAATCCTGTCTCTCACCATTCTTCCAATTTGTTGGGTTCCAGACAAGAAAATAAATCAAAGCCCAAAATCATGGAAAAGACTAAAGTAGGTATTTTATTTAAAAGCCTGCGTGAGGGTATGGAATACTTATATCTCTTAGGCCATATTTTAAATTTTTTCTGAATTGGGCCAGAATAATTAATATACATTTAGCAGCTCGTGCTTTGTACAACACATACAACTGTTTCCTTGTCCAATGAGTAATTTAAAGCTAAACGATTATCCAAAGTCATTCATGCTAAAGAATCATGTTGTCACTGCTTTAAGTCTAGATTTTGTGTAATAGCCCAATGTGTTCAGCCAGCATTGTTGACAAGTTGGTGTTTGCCTTAATAATTTCTTTTTGCATGACTAATGTGGTGGTGCCAAGTTAAGTCCCCATGAGGACAAATATTTGGAGAATTACTCCAAATATAATGGGGATGAATACCACACACTTAAAATGAGGTGGCAGACAGAGAGGAATTGGTGGTCCTGTTCAACAAGTTGTAAGGTAGTCCCAGGCAGTCTAAAGTACATGGGTATGAACAGACAGATTTCCTTGGTAGCTGGAAAGGAGGCAAAAACATTGAAGCTTGAGTGCACATGCAGAAATCCATGAGTGTGTGACAGTCCCAGGGCAATGGACACACAATGGACACCAGCTGTTTGATTGGTGAAGCTGAAGTAACTTGGGGTTCCTACTGAATGGCTGGACCATAAAGCCGAAGACAGTGTGGATTGTGCTCTTTACAATGAGATATAGGTCATACACATCCATGTGGTGTGGGTGTCTGGGCAGATATGGAGGATTATAAAGGGCATGTGCCAGGTGCCACATACTGTGTTGCAAAGTGTCCTGCGTGGGAGCAGTTGAGCTTTCATCTGGGAAAGCCTTGGGGACGTGTGGGTTGCCTTCTATTGGGTAAATTGGATCCAAGTCAATAAATCACCCATGTAAGCCAATAAATGAGGGAAAAGCCTTTGTTGAGCCCCATAACATGCCCAAAAGTTGTGGCAGCCATACAAATGAGCTGTGATTTCTGCCCATTGCATAAAAATATTGACAACTGGAGAGCATAAATGGGAGGACTGTGGAGCCCTGAATGCTGTCTGTGGATAAAGGTCCCCTTGGGGTGGTGTAGAGACTTTACCCTGTGACTGTGGTCCTAGAGGGTATATGTGGCAGTGCTGTGGTGGTGGCAGCATCTGCAGCTGGGGACGGGTCATCTCATTAGAGAGGAAATTAACTTAGTCTCAGTAGAACACATAATGTGGACAATTTAATGAATGTGGTGAAGGCAACTAGCTAAATGTTTAAGGACCCTCTCCTCCCAGTGTTGTGAGACTTGACACATAGCTTGACCTTACAGAGCTCAAAAGCACAGTGGAAAGCAGCTTGGCAGTCATAGCACTACCTCACCCTTGAGCAGCAAACATTGTAGTAGGCAGGTGTAAACTTATAGCTGACAAAAAATCATCAAGTCCACAGGGGAGCCATCAGGATAAGCCAAATTCTAGAAGGATCAGGTAGAGAGAAAAAGATAAATGTTTCATCTTTGTTTACAAAGATAAAATTTCTCAACTTGTTGTAGCTCATAGTTAGTGTAAGAGGAAACGCATTCTGGAAAACAGAGATTAAAAGCTAGAATATTTCTCAGGGTATATGTCCAGTAGTGGGATTCCTGGGTCGTATGGTAGTTCTATTTGTAGTTTTCTAAAGAACCTCCACACTGTTCTCCATAGTGGCTGTATCAATTTACATTTCCATCCTGAGAAAACCATAATTCACAAAGAGTCATGTACCAAAGTGATCATTGCAGCTCTATTTACAATAGCCAGGACATGGAAGCAACCTAAATGTCCATCAACAGATGAATGGATAAAGAAGATGTGGCACATATATACACTGGAATATTACTCAGCCATAAAAAGAAACGAAACTGAGTGATTTGTAGTGAGGTGGATGGACTTAGGGTCCGTCATACACAGTGAAGTAAGTCAGAAAGAGAAAACAACATACCGTATGCTAACACATATATATGCAATCTAAGAAAAAAAAAGCACATGAAGTACCTAGGGGTAAGACAGGAATAAAGACACAGACCTACTAGAGCATGGACTTGAGGATGTGGGGAGGGGGAAGGGTAAGCTGTGACAAAGTGAGAGAGTGGCATGAACATATATACACTACAAAACGTAAAATAGATAGCCAGTGGGAAGCAGCCGCATAGCACAGGGAGATCAGCTAGGTTGTTTGTGACCACATAGAGGGGTGGGATAGGGAGTGTGGGAGGGAGGGAGATGCAAGAGGGAAGAGATATGGGAACATATGTATATGTATAACTGATTAACTTTGTTATTAAGCAGAAACTAACACACCATTGTAAAGCAATTATACTCCAATAAAGATGTTTTAAAAAACACATTATAGTAAAAAAATGTCAAAATTCAATGATAATGGACCTTAAAGGCAGACAGGGAAAATTAAATGAAGTAAACTATGAAGAGCCTCCATTAGGCTATCAGCATATTTATCAGCAAAAACTCTATAAGACAGGATGTGGAAACAATATATTCAGTGTTGAAAGATAAACATTTCAGCCAATAATGCTTTAACCAGAAAAGTTATCCTTCAGACATTAAGAAGAAATAAAGGTTTTCCCAGACAAACAAAATATCATGGAATTAATTAGCAGTTGATCTGTTTTGGAAGAAATGCTAAAACGAGCTTTCAAGCTGAAATATAGTGATGCACATCACTGACATGTAAATATATGAAATCGCTCAACACACTGGTAAAGATGTAAGACAGAATTGCAGAACTGTAACTATATTAGGATGGTTTGCTAATTACTTGTCATTGGTAAAAAGGAAAAGCGTATTCAAATTACTATAAATTTAATAAATACATAGCATAAGGTAAATTGTGACATCCAGAATATAAAGGAAGATTGGCAAAAAGGATGGAGACTTTTAGGGAAAAAAATATGATGTTATCATAATAAAATGAACTGTTGTATTTCTGTATGTTATGTAAGCCACACAGTAATAGCACAGGAAAATCTAGAGTAGATTCTCAAAAGAATAAATAGTACTAATAGATTATACCACCATGAAAGGTCGCCAAGAGAAAGAGGCAGGCAGGATCAGAGAGACAAATGCAAAATAAAAATACAAAACAACCAGAAAGAAATCAGTAAGATAACAGTAAAAATATTCAATAATTGCACTAAATATAAAAATATTGAATAGGCCAAAAAAGACAGCTGAATCAGAACGTAGTAAGTAAAATGGTCTTATTTGTGATTCACATGATCTTATATATGAAAATCACACACTCTACCAAGAGACTTGGAATTAATCAACAAATCCGATAAAATTTTAGGGTATAAAACAAACACACAGAAATTAGTTGCATTTCTAAACACTAATAATGAATATCTGAAAATGAAATAAAGAAAACAATCTCATTCACAATAGCATCCAGGAAATATGAAATACATGGGAATAAATTTAACCAAGGAAGTAAAATATGTGTACAATATAAACAACAAAATTTTCTTGAAAGAAATCAAAGACAATACAAACATAAAGACATATTATGTTGATGATTTGGAGAACTAGTATTGTTATAATGTTGATATAACCCATAGCCATCTATAGATTCCAAATTTCAATACATTCCTCACATAAAATAAATCCTAAGTTTTATGAAACCATAAGGAATAACGAGAATAATCCTGAGAAACAAAAACAAATCTGAACATGCCACACTTTCTGATTTCACATGACACTACAAACCTCTAGTACTCAAAATAACCCGGCACCATCATAAAATACAATAGACAAATAGAACTGAATAGATAGCCAAGAATTAAACCTAGGCATGAAGAACCATCTAATATTTGATGAAATGGCCAATAATGAAGTATAGTTTATTAAAGAGATTCTGTTGAGAATTGAAAATAAACACAGGAAAAACAATAAAATTGGACTTTAACTTACACTACTCAGAAAAATTTATTCAAAATTAATCAAAGATTTAAACGTAAGACCCATTATGATAATACTCCTAGAAGTAAACTTAGGGAAGAAGCCCCTTCACATTAATCTTTGTGATATGACACCAAAAGTACAAACAACAAAACCATAAGTCAATACATGGGATTACATCAATCTTGAAAACTTCTGCAATAAAAAAAGAAACAGTCAAGAAAATTAAAAGACAGCATACATGACAGCAGAAAAAAATGTTCAAGGCATGTATTGAATAAGTTAATGTCCAAATATAGAGAAAACACACAACCCAATAGCAAAAAATCTGATTTAATAATGGACAAAAGAACTAAATGAGCAGTCTTCCAAAGAAGATAGCCAAATAGTCAACAGGTACATTGAAAGAGGCTCATCATAACTAATTACCAGGGAATTACAAAATAAAATGACAAAAAGTATTACTTTATACCTGTTAAAATGTCTATCATCAAGAAGAGAAGAGGGGAGACCTTCAAGATGGCAGAAGAGTAAGACGTGGAGATCAACTTCCTCCCCAAAATTACATTAGAAATACATGTACATGTGGAACAACTCCTACAGAACACCTACTGAATGCTGACAGAAGCCGTCAGACTTCCAAAAAGGCAAGAAACTCCCCATGTACCTGGGTAAAGGGACAGGACCCACACCTCTGGGAGGGAGCTGTGAAGGAGGAAAAGTTTCCACACACTAGGAAGCCTCTTCACTGGTGGAGACGGGAGATGGCGGGGGAAAAGCTTCAGAGCCACAGAGGAGAGCACAGCAACAGTGGTGCAGAGGGCAAAGCGGAGAGATTCCCACACAGAGGATCAGTGTCAACCAGCACTCACCAGGCTGAGAGGCTTGTCTGCTCACCCACCGGGAGGGTTGGGGGATGGGAGCTGAGGCTAGGGATTTGAGGATCAGATCCCAGGGAGAGGACTGGGGTTGGCTGCGTGAACACAGCCTGAAGGGGGCTTGTGTGTCACAGCTAGCCAGGAGGGAGTCCAGCAAAAAATCCACAGCTGCCTAAGAGTCAAGAGACCATTGTTTCTGGGTGCGCAGGGAGAGGGGATTCAGGGCACCGCCTAAATGAGCTTCAGAGACAGGTGTGAGACACGACTACAAGTGAGGACACCAAAGAGGGGCATGAAACACTAAGGCTGCTGCTTCAGCCACCAAGAATCCAGTGTGCAAGCACAGGTCACAATCCACAGCTGCTCTCCCAAGGTCCTGTGCAACCCAGCACTGCCAGGGTCCCGTGATATAGGGACAACTTCCCCAGGAGAAGAGATGGTGTGCCTCAGGCTGTTGCAATGTCATACCGGTCTCTGCTATCACAGGATTACCCCACATTCCATACCACTCCCTCCCCCAGGCCTGAGTGAGCCAGAGCCCCTTAATCCAGTGCTGCTTTAACCCTGACCTGAGTGAAGAACGGACGTCCTCAGGCAACTTTCACACAGAGGCAGGGCCAATGCAAAGCTGAACCCCAGGAGCTGTGCAAACAAAGAAAAGAAAAGGAAATGTCTCCCAGCAGAATCAGGAGTGGCGGATTACATCTCCACAATCAACCTGATGTACCCAGCATATCTGGAATAACTGAACAGACAAGAAATCATCGCAAAATTGAGGCGGTGGATTTGGGGAGCAACTGTAGACTTGGGGTTCGCTTTCTGCATCTAATTTGTTTCTGGTCTTAAGTTTACCTTAGTTCAGTATTTACAGTTTATTATCATTGATATAATATACCAATGATAATAAATTGTTTTGGAAGTGTGTATGTATATGCTTTTTTATGTGATTTTGTCTGTATAGCTTTGCTTTTACCATTTGTCCAGGGTCCTGTCTGTCCAATTTTAAAAATACTTTAAAAATTTTTAAGAGATATTTTTTATTTTAATAACTTCATTTTTAAATTTATATATTTTAATAGTTTTTCTCCCTTTTCTCCTAACCTGTGTGGCTGACAGGGTCTTGGTGCTCCGGCCAGGTGTCAGGCCACTGCCTCTGAGGTGGAAGAGGCAAGTTCAGGATATGGGTCCACCAGAGACCTCCCAGCTCCACATAATACAAAGCAGTGAAATCTCTCCCAGAGAACTCCATTGCAACGCTAAGACCCAGCTCCACTCAAAGACCAGCAAGGTACAGTGCTGGATACCCTATGCCAAACAATTGGCAGGACAAGAACACAACACCACCCATTAGCAGTGAGGCTGCATAAAATCATAATAAGGTCAAAGGTACCCCAAAACACACCACGGGACATGCCCCTGTGCACCACAAAGACATGATCCAGCCTCATTGACCAGAACAGAGACACTAATCCCCTCCACAAGGAAGCCTACACAACTCACCGAACGAACCGCACTCACTGGGGGCAGACGCAGAAAACAATGGGAACTACAAACCTGCAGCCTGAGAAAAGGAGACCCCAAACACAGTAAGTTAAGCAAAACGAGAATGCAGAGAAACACACAGCAGAAGAAGGAGCAAGGTAAAAATCCACCAGACCAAACAAATGAAGAGGAAATCGGCAGTCTAACTGAAAAAGCATTCAGAGTAATGATAGTAAAGATGATTCAAAATCTTGGAAATAGAATGGAGAAATATAAGAAACATTTAATAAGGACATAGAAGAACTAAAGATCAAACAAACAATAATGAACAACACAATAAATGAAATTAAAAATTCTCTAGAAGGAATCAATAGCAGAATAACTGAGGAAGAAGAACGGATAAGTGACTTGGAAGATACAATAGTGGAAATAACTACACAGAGCAGTATAAAGCAAAAAGAATGAAAAGAATTGAGGACAGTCTCAGAGACCTCTGGGACAACATTAAACACACCAACATTCGAATTGTAGAGGTCCCAGAAGAAGAAGAGAAAGAGAAATGGACTGAGATAATATTTAAAGCGATTATAGACGAAAACTTCCATAACACGGGAAAGGAAATAGTTAATCAAGTCCAGGAAGTGCAGAGAGTCTCATATAAGATAAATCCAAGAAGAAACATGACAAGACACATATTAATCAAACTATCAAATATTAAATACAAAGAAAAAATATTAAAAGCAGCAAGGGGAAGACAACAAATAACATACAAGGGAATCCACATAAGGTTAACCGCTGATCATTCAGCACAAACTCTGCAACCAGAAGGGAGGGGAAGGACATATTTAAAGTGAAGAAAGGGAAAACCATTCAACCGAGATTACCCTAAAGAGCAAGGATCTCATTCAGATTTGAAGGAGAAATTAAAACCTTTACACACAAGAAAAAGTTTAGAGAACTCAGAACCACCAAACCAGCTTTACAACAAATTCTAAAGGAAATTCTCTAGGCAGGAAACACAAGAGAAGGAAAAATACCTACAATAACCCACCCAAAACAATTAACAAAATGGTAATAGAAACACACATATCGATAACAACCTTAAAGGTAAGTGGATTCAAGTCTCCACCAAAACACATAGACCTGTGGAATAGATTCAAAAGCAAAAATGGTATATGTGCTATCTACAAGAGACCCATTTCAGACCTAGGGACACATACAGACTGAAAGTGAGGGGACGGGAAAAGATATTCCATACAAATGGAAATCAAAAGAAAGCTGGAGTAGCGATTCTCATATCAGACAAAATACACTTTAAATAAACACTATTACAAGAGACAAAGAAGGAGAGCACATAATGGTCAAGGGATCAATCCAAGAAGATATAAAAATTGTAAATATTTATGCACCCAACATAGGAGCACCTCAATACATAAGGCAAATGCTAACAGCCATAAAAGGGGATATCAACAGTACTATAATCATAGTATTGGGCTTTAACACCCCACTTTCACCAAAGGACAGATCACCCAAAATGAAAATAAATAAGGAAACACAAGCTTCATATGATACATTTAACAAGATGGACTTAATTGATATTTATAGGACATTCCATCCAAAAACAGCAGAATAAACAGTCTTCTCAAGTGCTCATGGAACATTCTCCAGGATACATCATATGTTGGGTCAAAAATCAAATATTGTTAGATTTTAAAAAATTGAAATCATATCAAGTATCTTTTCTGACCAATATGCTATGAGACTGTATATCAATTGCAGGAAAAAAATGTGTAAAAAATACAAACACATAGGGGCTAAACAATACACTACTTATTGACCAAGAGAACACTGAAGAAATCAAAGAGGAAATAAAAATATACCTAGAATTAAATGCCAGTGGGAAAAAAACAATAAACCAATACTATGTGATGCAGCAAGAGGAGTTCTAAGGGGGAAGTTTATAGTAATACAATCCTACCTGAAGAAACAAGAAACATCACAAATAAAGAAACTAACCTTACACTAAAGCATACTGAGAAAGAAGCAGAAGAAAATATAAACCTACAGTTAGCAGAAGGAAAGAAAGCATAAAGTTCAGATCAGAAATAAATGAAAAAGAAATGAAGGAAACAAGAGTGGAGATGAATAAAATGAAAAACTGGTTCTTTGAGAAGATAAATAAAATTGATAAACCATTAGTCAGACTCCTCAAGAAAAAAAGGGAGAAGACTCAAATCAATATAATTAGAAATGAAAAAGGAGAAGTAACAACAGACATTGCAGAAATACAAAGAATTATGAGAGATTAATACAAGCAAGTATATGCCAAAAAAAGGGGCAACCTGGAAGAAATGGACAAATTCTTAGAAAAGCATAACCTTCCGAGACTGAACAAGAAAGAAAGAGAAAATATGAACAGACCAATCACAAGCACTGAAATTGAAACTGTGATTAAAGATCTTCCAACAAACAAAACCCCAGGACCAGATGGCATCACAGGCAAATTCTATGAAACACTTAGAGAATAGCTAACACCTATCCTTCTCAAACTCTTCCAAAATATATCAGACAGAGGAACACCCCCAGACTCATTCTAAGAGGCCACCATCACCCTGATACCAAAATCAGACCATGATGTCACACAGAAAGGAAACTACAGGCCAATATCACTGATGAACATAAATGCAAAAATCCTCAACAACATACTAGCAAACAGAATCCAACAGCACATAAAAACGATCATACACCATGATCAAATGGGGTTTATCCCAGAAATGCAGGGATTCTTCAATATATGCAAATCAATCAATGTGATACACCATATTAACAAATTGAAGGAGAAAAAACATACAATCATGTCAATAGATGCAGAGAAAGCTTTTGACAAAAATCAACATCCATTATGATAAAAACGCTCCAGAAAGTAGGCATGGAGGGAACTTACCTCAACATAAGAAAGGCCATATATGAAAAATCCACAGCCAACCTCGTCCTCAATGGTGAAAAACTGAAACCATTTCCATGAATATAAGGAAAAAGAAAAGGTTGTCCACTCTCACCACTATAATTCAACATAGTTTTGAAAGTTTTAGCCACAGCAGAGAAGAAAAGGAAATAAAAGGAATCCAAATCAGAAAAGAAGTAAAGCAGTCAGTGTTTGCAGATGACATGATACTAAACGTAGAGAATCCTAAAGAGGCTACCAGAAAACTACTGGAGCTAATCAATGAATTCGTTAAAGTAGCAGAATACAAAATTAATGTACAGAAATCTCTGGCATTTCTATACACGAATGATGAAAAATCTGAAAGAGAAGTTAAGGAAACACTCCTATTTACCATTGTAAGATAAAGAATAAAACACCTATGAATAAAACTACGTAAGGAGACAAAAGACCTGTATGCAGAAACCTATAAGTCACTGATGAATGTAATTAAGGATGACAAACAGATGGACAGATATACCACATTCTTGGATTGGAAGAATCAATATTGTGAAAATCACTATACTACTCAAAGCAATCTACAGATTCAAGGCAATCCCTATCAAACTACCACTGGCATTTTTCACAGAACTAGAAGAAACTATTTCAGAATTTGTATGCAAACAAAATAGACTCTGAAAAGCTCAAGCAATCCTGAGAAAGAAAAACGGAGCTGGGGTAATCAGACTCCCGGACTTTAGCCTCTACTACAAAGTTACAGTAATCAAGACTGTATGGTACTGACACAAAAACAGAATTATAGGTAAATGGAACCAGATAGAAGGCCAAGAGATAAAACCACACACATATGGTCACCTTATCATAATAAAGGAGGCAAGAATATACAATGGAGAAAAGACAGCCTCTTTGATATGTAGTGCTAGGAAAAATGGACAGCTACACATAAAAGAATGAAATTAGAACTCTTCCTAACACCATACACAAAAATAAGCTCAAAATGGCTTAAAGACCTAAACGCAAGGCCAGGCAAAGTAACACTCTTAGAGGAAAACATAGGTAGAACACCCTATGACATACATCACAGCAAGATCCTTTTGGACCCACCTCCTAGAGAAAGGGAAATAAAAACAAAAATAAACATAGGAGACCTAATGAAACTGAAAACCTTTTGCACAGCAAAGTAAACCATAAACAGCACAAAAAGGCAACCCTCAGAATGGGATAAAATATTAGCAAATGAAGCAACTAACAAAGGATTAAACTCCACAATAAACAAGCAGCTCATGCAGCTTAATATCAAAAAAAAAAGAACACAATCCCAAGCTGGGCAAAATACCTGATTAGACATTTCTCCAAAGAAGATATACAGATTGCCAACAAATACATGAAAGGATTTTCAACATCAGTAATCATTAAAGTAATGCAAATCAAACCTACAATGAGGTATCACCTCACAGCAGTCAGAATGGCCATCCTCACAAAATGTACAAAAAATAATGCTGGAGATGGTGTTGAGAAAAGGGAGCCCTCTTGAACTGTTGGTGGGAGTGTGTGAATTGGTACAGCCACTATGGAGAACAGTATGGCGTTTCCTTAAAAAACTACAAATAGAACTACCATACGACCCAGCAATCCCACTACTGGGAATATACCCTGAGAAAACAATAATTCAGAAAGAGTCATCTACCACAATATTCTGGTTGCAGCTCTATTTAGTGTAGCCAGGAAATGGAGACAACATAAATGTCCATTGACAGAAGAGTGGATAAAGAAGACGTGGCCCATATATATAATGGAATATTTCTGTCATAAAAAGAAATGAAATTGAATTATTTGTAGTGAGGTGAATGGACCTAGAGTCTGTCATACAGAGTGAGGTAAATCAGAAAGCGAAAAAAAATTGTATGCTAACACATATATATGGAATCTAAAAAAAATGCTATGAAGAACCTAGGGGCAGGATAGGAACACAGACGTTGATGTAGAGAATGATCTGAGTACATGAGGAGGGGGAAGGGTAAGCTGGGACAAAGTAAGAGAGTAGCATGGACTTATATATACTAGCAAATGAAAAATAGACATCTATTTGGAAGCAGCCGCATAACACAGGGAGATCAGCTCCATGCTTTTTGAGCACCTAGAGTGGTGGGGTAGGAAGGGAGGGAGGGAGATGCAAGAGGGAGGGGATATGGGGATATATGTATACATATAGCTGATTCAGTTTGTTATACTGCAGAAACTAACAAAATATTGTAATGCAATTATACTCCAATAAAGATGTTAAGAAAAATAAAAGGAAGGGAAGAAATTAGAAATGTAGACAGAAAAGTGAGAAAAGGAGAATCCTTATCCACTGTTGATGGGAATGCAAATTTATTAAGCCAATATAAAACACAATGTAAAATTTTCTTTAAAAATTACAGATAGGGGCTTCTCTGGTGGCGCAGTGGTTGAGAGTCCACCTGCCGATGCAGGGGACACGGGTTAGTGCCCCGGTGCGGGAAGATCACACATGCCACGGAGCAGCTAGGCCCGTGAGCCATGGCTGCTGGGCCTGCACGTCTGGTGCCTGTGCTCCGCAACGGGAGAGGCCACAACAGTGAGAGGCCCACGTACCTCAAAAAAGAAAAAAATATTACAGATAGACCTACCATGTGTCCCCACAATTCCACTTCTGGGGATATTGGTCAGGAGAAATGAAAATGCAATATGAAAGACATAAGTATCCATCCCATGTTTATTGCCAGATTATTCAAAATTGCCAATATATTAAAATATCCTACCTGCCTATCAAAGAATTAATGGATAAAGAAAACGTATCATATTAATATATGCACTGGAATATTATTCAGCCGTGAGAAAAAAATTCTGTCATATGTGAAAACATAGATGAAACATGAGGGCACTATGCCAACTGAGACAGGTGAAAGAAAATACCATATCACCTCACATTTATTTGGATTAAAAAATAAAAACTCAAAGAAACAGAAAACTTCAATTCTTTACTGGTGTGCAATGATCAAGACCTTCCTTGCTTCCTTCAAATTACTGCACAGTTAGGCCGAAGAAGAAGAATGTGGCTACAATGGGGACAGCAGGAGACTTGGAGATCCCAGATTTTCTTCACAAGGTGAAAAACTATAGAGATTCTGTGCCAGGGCACCAAGGCAGAATTTGAATGGAATCCTGGATTCATGTGCTCCCTCTCCAACATTCGGCCCATGTGAAACTTCATATTCATGTTTCTCTGAATATGCAACATTATGCCCCGCCTCAATTTTAAGGCTTTAAGAGACTTGGGTCACCACAGAACCTTAAAACAGCAAAAGGTATGGATGGCAATAGAGGGCTTCAACCCAAGTGTATTTTCTGAATCACTCTACATTCTGGACCAGTGTGGATATGCCTACCTGTCCTTTATAACTGCCTGATACAGTGTGCTTCCAGCTGGGTACTTTTACATCTGAAATCCCTCATGTCAGTAGTGCTTGTGTGAGGGGTCTTATAGAGTCAGGGCATTGAGGTGCACCAATGGATTTTCTCTATACGAGATTTGTCATGATTATTTTCTAATAACTGGGTCAGAGTGAATCTTTTCCTGTCTTTTGGGGAAAAAAATTATGATCACTAGGGGTAGGATGGTGAGTAGAGATAAAGGTTGAAGGTGATCAAAGGGTATAAACCTCCAATTAAAATGTGAATGACATCTGGGGATATAATGCACACCACAAGAGATACTTCATTTTACATATAAAGAGATACTTCATTTTAAGTGAAGTTTGTAGGCCAGAAGGGGTGCTCTCATTCCCTACCACTCCATGTCAATTGCAGGCCTAACAGGAAGAAACAATACTTTACATCTTCAACAATAAGAATTTTACTCCTATATTACCCAGAAAGAAGAAAAGAGAATTTCACCTTGCCCACAGCTGTGCAGTCAACAAGAGACTGTCACACTTCAGCCAATAAAAACCTACTACAATTCAAGATCACTGTTTATTCAATGGAATCTCTGTATATAACAGCTTTTCCCAACTCCCCTTTTCCTCTGTAAAAGAATACTTCCCTCCTTTGTTTTCTGGACTTGCTTGTGTTTCACCATAGATTGCATGTTCTGAATTGCAATTCTTTGTTGTTTCTAAATAAGCCCATTTGCTGGTAAAATAACTGGTTCTTACAAGACAAAAACAACTGTAGTTACCCATATCATATTCAATATTTGAAAGTTGCTAAGAGTGTAAAATTTTAAAGTTTTCACCACTATGGAGTGAACAAGATGGCGGAGCAGGAAGACCCTGAGCTCACCTTCTCTTACAGGCACACCCAAATCATAACTATATAGAGAGCAACTATGGATGAGAAATACTTGAAGACTAACAGAAAAGATATCTGCAACTAAAGATAGAAAGAAGTATCCAAACCAAGAGAGGTAGGAGGGGACGAGTAGAGGTAAAAACCCATACCACCAGGGAGGTAACACACAAAAGGGAAGATAATTAACAATTGCAGGGTGTAAGAGTTACACATTGGGATCCCAAGCCTGGAGGTCCTCAGCCAGGAAGATAAGCCCACAGACACTTTGGTTGTGTAGACAAGTGAGGCTTAATTTAGGAGAGATAGAGAGATGTAGGAAAAGAGACTCTGCTCTTAAAGAGTGCACAGAAAATCTCATAATATCTGACACCCATAATATAAGGAGTAATTGCAAAATATCCTGGATCAGACCCACTGGTGATAGTGCAGAGCCTCTCAGAAAGACAAGAGACAACTGGCACACACCCTGGGAACATAGATGTTAGAGGCTGCTATTTTGGGGACCTCGTTCTACCAAGAGGATATTAGCGCTTTCAAGTACCATTTTGGAATTTTCCCTCTAGCTTATTGTCACAGAGACCTGACCCCACCCACCAGCCTGTCAGCATAAGTAAGTCTTATCTCAGGCCAAAGAATTACCTGGATGGGGACAGAGCACATTTAATCAGCAGTCCAGCTTCCTTAAGACCCCCTGAGGCCCCAGATGCCCTGAAACTTGAACCCATACACAGGGAACACAGGACACTGTACTGCCCACCAATGAACTGCTACTAGCTTCAGGACCTTCAAGGTCCCAAACCCAGCTCTCAGGACACAACTCTGCACACCATTGGGTTGACCTTAACTTCAGGACACCAAGGGTCCTGCAGAGAGAGACAGAAGGAATAGGCTCTACCAACAAGTGGTCTGGCATTATCACTGGGACTCCTGGGTATCAGCTGCATCCACAAGTAGGTCAAAATCGGCCCTGGCCACCCTCAAGGCACTGACATCACCCACCAACATAACAACACCAGGCCTGAGAACCCATGGACCTTCAGCTAGCAGCCCTTGTGGGGAGGCAAAAAAAATCATACTTAAGGGAACAGAGCCAACTCAAGTCCATCATCAGAATTTCTGCTACAAAATCCTGGTATCAGATACAACCACTGACAGGGTAATGATGACCACCAGAGAGGAAGTGTTGCATCATACTTGTGCAAGCTCCAGCTTCTCCGCTTATAGCCCAACCCACGGCTGAAGTGATAGCAGTGATCACACCCTGAGGAAACTGGTGACTGGGGTCCACCTCAAATCTAAGCCTCCCATCAAAGCACACACAGTATGTATAGAAACAGTGTCACATAAAAATACCATTTCAAGGCCACAATATATAACTGTATCACCTAAATTCATAGAGGCAGAGAAAGTTAAGTAAAATGAACAGGCAGAGGAACTACTCTCAACTGAAGAAGAAAGAGAAAACAGTTGAAAAAAGTAATAATGAAACAGAAAGAAAACAATTACTGGATAAATAATTCAAAACATGGACAGTAAAATCAGTTTAACAAGAACCAAGAAAATATAAAGAAGACCAAACAAAAATAGATAATTTGATAGCTGAAATTAAAAACACATAAGAATGAATAAAGAGCACACTGAGTGATACAGAAGAAAGCATAAATGATATGGAATATAGAACAATGAAAATCACCCAATCAGAGCAGTAGCAGAAAGAAAACTGAACAAAACTTGAAAGTAATCTAAGATTACATATCTATGATAACTTTAAACATCCCAAACGTTTACATTATAGACATTCCAGAAGAAGAGAGAGAAGAGGGATCAAACATGTATTTGAGGAAATTACGGCTAAAATCTTTCCAAACCTGAAGAAGGAAACATATCCAGGTACAGAAAGCACATAGAGACCCAAATAAGATGAACACAAAGAGGCCCACACCAAGATATATCACAATAAAAATGACAAAAGTTAAAGATAAACAGAGAATTCTAAAAGTAGTAGAAAAAATTAATCATGTACCAGGTAATCCCCATAAGACTATCAGCTAATTCTTCTGCAGAGATATTACAGGCCAGAAGAAAGTAGCATGATATATATCTAAACCCTGAAAGAAAAGGACCTGTAATATAGGTACACTACCCAGCAAGATTATCATTTAGTATTGAAGAAAAAATAAAGAGCTTCTCAGATAAGCAAAAACTAAAATAATTCACCAATACTAAACACACCTAACAGAAATGTTGACAGCACATCAACAGGAGAAAGGAACAACATGATCATGTCAACATGATCATGCCTTCTGCAGAAAAACCATTTGATAAAATTCAACATTCATTCATGATAAAAAATCTCACCAAAATGAGTATAGAGACAACATATCTCAACATAATAAAAGGCATTTATAACAAATCCACAGCCAATATAATACTCAGCAGTGAAAAGTTAAAAGCCTCCCAGCTAAATTCTGAAAAAAAAAACAAGGATGCTCATTCTCTCCACTTCTATTCAATGTACTATTGGAAATTCTAGCCACAACAATCAGACAAGAAAAAACACCATATCCAAACGGTAAGAGAATAGGTAAAATTGTCATTGTATACAGATGATATGACACTCCTTATAGAAAGCCCTTAAAAAAAAGCTCACAAATACTATTATAACTAATAAAAGAATTCGGCAAGCCAGGAGGGTACAAGATCATTATATCTAGGAATCTGTTGCATTTCTTTACACTAACAATAAAATATCAGATAAAAAAGTAAAAATATCAGATAAAATAGTAAAAAAAATTATCATTTAAAATTGACTCAAAAAATACAATAGCCTAGGAGGAAGCATAAGTGATGATGTAAAAGCCCTATAAACTGAGAAATATAAAACAATGATTAAAAAAACATGAAGATGGTAAAAAGAGTCTGTCATACAGAGTGAAGTAAGTCAGAAAGAGAATATCAAATGCCATATGGTAACACATATATATGGAATCTTTAAAAAAAACTTTATGAAGAACCTAAGGGCAGGACAGGAATAAAGACGCAGATGTAGAGAATGGACGTGAGGACACGGGAAGGGGGAAGGGTAAGCTGGGACAAAGTGAGAGAGTAGCACAGACATATATACACTACCAAAGGTAAAACTGATAGCTAGTGCGAAGTGGCCGCATAGCACAGGGAGATCAGCTCCCACCTAGAGGGGTGGGATAGGGAAGGTGGGAAGGAGGGAGATGCAAGAGGGAAGAGATATGGGGATATATGTATATGTATAGCTGATTCACTTTGTTATAAAGCAGAAACTAACACAGCATTATAAAGCAATTTTACTCCCATAAAGTTGTTAAATGTCAAAAATAAAGCTGTGGAGAGCAGTAAGATGTAAAAAGAAAAAATTGAAGATGATAAAAATTAATGGAAAGATATTCCCTGCTATTAGATTGGAAACATTGATACTGATAAAGTGGCCATACCACCCAAAGCAATCAACAGATTTAATGCTATCCCTATCCAAATATTCAAAACATTTTTTACAGAGGTAGAACAAATAATACTAAAATTTATATGAAATAACACACACACACACATACACACACACTCACAAAGACAAAACTCACCAGATTGTCAATACTATTCCAAAGAAAAAAGAACAAAGCTGGAGGCATAAACCTCCCACACTTTAGACAATACTACAAACCTACAGTAATCAAAACAACATGGTATTGGCACAAAACCAGACATACATATCAATGGAACAAAATAGAGAGCCCAGAAATAAACCTACTTACCTGCAGTGAGTTAATATTTGACAAAGCAGGCCAGAATACACAATGCAGAAAGGTAGTCTCTTATGTAAATGGTGTTGGGAAAGCTGGACCACCTTATGTAAACCAATAAAATTAGAACACAGCCTCACACCATACATAACAATAAACTCAAAATGACTGAAAATCTTCAATATAAGACATGTCACCATAAAACTCCTTGAAGAGAACATAGTCAAACCATTCTCTGACATAAATCGTAGTAATATTCTTAGTCTACCAAGGCAAAAGAAAGGAAAGCAAACATAAATAAATGGTACCTAGTCAAGCTTGCTCTAAAAATATAATGATCAACAAAACAAAAAGACAACCTATGGACTGAAGGAAATACTTTCAAATAATGAGACCAAGAAGAGCTTAAATTCCAAAATATACAAAAGCTTATACAACTGAATATAAATAACCAAACAAGGTAATAGCAAATGGGTGAAGACCTAAATAGACACTTCTCTGAAGAAGACATACAGGCGGGCAAGACGCATGAAAATAGTTACTTATTAGAGAAATGAAAATCAAAACTCTAAAGAGTTATCACCTTACAACAGTCAGAATGGCTATCATCAAAAAGTCTACAAATAGTGCTGGAGAGAGGGTGGAGAAAAGGGAATCCTTGTACAATGTTGGTGAGAATGTAAATTGTGGCAGCCACTGGCAGCCACTATGAAAATAGTGTGAAGTTTCCTTTAAAAACTAAAAATAGAGCAATGATATTATTCAATAATCCCACACTTGGGAATATATCTAGAAAAGATGAAAACAATAATTTGAAAGATTCATACTCTCCAATGTTCACAGCAGAACTATTCACAGTACCCAAGACATGGAACAATCCAAGTGTGCACCAACAGATGAGTGGATAAAGATGATACGGTGTATATACACAATGGAATATTACTCAGCCATAAAGAGAATAAAATATTGTCCTTTGTAGCAACACTGATGAACCTAGAGATTATCGTACTAAGTGAAGTAAGTTAAAGAAAAGCAAATATTACATATCATTTATATGTGGAATCTAAATCAAATAATACAAATGAAACTTATTTGCAAAACCGACTCATAGATATAGAAAACAGACTTACGGGTACCAAAGGGGAAAGGCCGTGATGATAATTGAATGAAGAGTATGGGATTAACAGATCACACCTCCATATATAAAACAGATAAGAAGCAAGGATTCACTGTAAAACACAGAAAACCATATTCAGTATCTTATAATAAACTATAGTGGAAAATAATCTGAAGCTGTACACAAGATACTAACACAATATTGTAAACTAACTATAGTTAAATAGAAAAGAAATATTGAAGGGTCTCCTTTAAATAGAAAAGGAGTAAGAATCTACAGGAAAAGGAAAATCCAATAGGAAACACAAATATATAGTAACTATTGAAGTTCACATAAGTAAGTCAGTATGCAGATTAAGAGATAGAAATATAATAAAATCAACTATAACTAAAATAAACAGTAAATGAATAAGCCTGAAGATGTAAAAAATGATATCATTACCATAAATTTTAGGGGAAAGGAGTAAAAACATTTTAGAATATGTTTGGACATTAATGACTATATATTTAAAGCTAAAAGATATAATTATGGGGCAATATAGTTATCATGGGGTCCATATATGTTTTTATAGTTTAAAAACTTATAATTTATACAGCAAAAAAAGAGAAATGAACCCAAGCATATTACTAAAGAAAACCATCAAATCACAGCTGGAGACCCCAAAAGAAGAAATGAAAAGAAAAGAATACCAAAACACTGGAAAACAAGTAATAAAATACAGAAAAGTAAATACCTATCAATAATTACTTTAAGTGTCAATAGATGAAGTACTCCAATAAACAGACATAATGTGGTTTACTGGATAAAAATAAAAGTCCCTTCAATATCCTGGCAACAAGAGGCTAACTATAGGGTAAAATCACACATAGGCTCAAAGTGAGGGGGTGAGAAAAGATATTTCACGTAATTGACAAGAACACAGGGGTAACATTAAGCCTATAAGACAAAATAGAGTCTAAAATATATCCTACAACTAATGACAAAGCAGGGAGTCATATAATGATAAAGGGATTAATACAAAAATGATCTTACACTTGTCAACGTATATGCACCTAGCACAGGAGCACCTAAACTTACAAAGAAAATACTAAGAGACATAAAAGGAGAAATTGACAACAATAAAATAATAGTCTGTAACACCTCACCAACTTCAATAAAGAAATCATCCAAAGAGAACATTAATAATCTTAAATGACACAATAGACAATGTAACTTAATTGAGGTTTACGGGACATTATTTCCCCAAACAACAGAATACATTTTCTTTGTACATACACATGAAATATTCTCTCCAGGGTAGATCACATACTAGCCGAGAAAACAAAAGCCTCAATAAATTAAGATAATATAAATTATATAATTGTTTTCAACCAAAATGGAATGAAACTAGAAATCAACTGCAAAAATAAAAGCAGAAAAAAACAAAGCATATGGAGACTAAAAACCATCCTACTAAAACCAGTGAGTCAATGATAAAATTAGACAATAAATTATAAAATACAAGACAAACAAAAATAAAAACACAAGTTCAAAATTTATGTTACACAGCAAAAGCAATTCTAAAAGAGATTATACTGATACTGGTCATCTTCAAGAACAAGAAAAATCTCAAATAAACAGCATAATGCACCTCCTAAAAACATTAGAAAAAGAACAATAAAATCCTAAAGTCAGCTTAGAAGGAAGGAAATACTAAAGGTCAGAGGGGAAATAAATAAAATAAAGATAAAAACAAAACTATTATAAAGACCAACATTAAAAAAGTTGTTTTTTGTTTTGTTTTGTTTTGTGGTACGTAGGCCTCTCACTGTTGTGACCTCTCCCATTGTGGAGCACACAGGCTCTGGACACGCAGGCTCAGTGACCATGGCTCATGGGCCCAGCCACTCCACAGCATGTGGTATCTTCTCAGACCGGGGCATGAACCCGTGTCCCCTGCATCGGCAGGCAGACTCTCAACCACTGCACCACCAGGGAAACCCAAGAGTTGGTTTTTTGATACAATAAACAAAACTGACAAACCCCTGCCATGCTCATCAAAAAGAAAAGAGAGAAGTCTCAAATATACAAAATACAACTTGAAAGAGAAGAAATAGCAATTCACATAATAGAAATTTTTTTAAATCATAAGAGAATATTATGAAGAATTATATGAAAACAAATTGAATACCATAGAAGTAGACGAATTTCTAGAAACCTATGGCCTGCTAAGCCTGCCAATACTGACTGAGGTATAGACATAGTGTTGAACAGTCCAACATGAACAGTGAAACAGAATCTGTAATTTAAAGAAAAAGGTCTAGAACCAGAGAGCTTCATTGGGGAATTATACCAAACATACGATGTAAAAAAGTATGCCAATCCATCTCAAACTATTGCAAAAAACTGAAGATTTGGGAACACTCCCAAATTATTCTGTTAGGCCCCCATAACCCTGATACGAAGATCATGTAGAAACACTACAAAAATAATAATTACAGGCCAATATCTTTGATAAACCTACATACAAAAATCTTCAATAAAATGTTAGCAAATAATCCAACACTATATGAAAGAAGATCATACACCATGATCAAGGTATAGTCATTCCATTGTCAAAAGGAAAAATTAGAGATATACAAATCATTCAGTGTGATACACCACATTAATAAAAGTTAAGACAAGATCACATTAACATCTCAATAGACACAGAAAAATCATTTGAGAAAATTCAACAACCATCCCGGATAAAAATTCTCACCAAAGTGGGTTTGAAGGGAAAATACTCAGCATAATAAAGGCCAATTATGAAAATCCACAGCCAACATAATATTCACTAGTGAAAAGGTAAAATCAGAAGCAATATTAAGGATACCCACAGTCACTAATTCTATTCAACATAGTACTGAGAGACTTAGCCTAAGCAGAGAGAGGGACAAAAAGAAAGAAAGAAAGAAAAAAGTATCCAAATGTAATGAAAGAGGTAAAAGTATCATTGAATGCAGAAGACATGATACTCTATATAGAAAACCCTAGACTCCACACAGAAGCTAAGAACTAATAAATTCAGCATTGTAACAGATAGAAAATTAATACCTATAAATCTGTTGTGTTTCTTTACACTAACAATGAAATACCAGAAATTGAAAGAAAAAAATAGCAAACACTTGATTGGATTAAAAAAAAATAAA
Source organism: Neophocaena asiaeorientalis asiaeorientalis (assembly GCF_003031525.2). Lineage (NCBI taxonomy): Eukaryota > Metazoa > Chordata > Mammalia > Artiodactyla > Phocoenidae > Neophocaena > Neophocaena asiaeorientalis. Next base: position 76,488 of record NW_020175408.1, read on the forward strand.
GAAAGAAAAACAGGAAAATAACTGAGGAGATGAAAGCTCTAAATGGTGAAAACTAAAAAACACTGACAAGGAAAAGTGAAGATGATAAAAAAGGATGTAAAGTATTCCATGTTCTTGGATTGGAAGAATTAATATTGTTAAATTGGCTATACTATCCAAAGCAAATTACAAATTTAATGTGGTTTCTATCAAATTACCCATGATGTTTTTGACAAAACTGGAACCAACAATTCTAAAATTTATATGGAACAACAAAAGACCTAAAATTATCAAAGCAATCGGGAAAAAAATAGAACAACGCTGGATGTATAATCTTCCAGACTTCAGGAGATTAAAAAAAAAGAAAAAACTCTCATGAATCGACATACCAAGAGAAACAGAATCACAGACATACAAAAAAATACCACTTATGGTTACCAAAGGGGAAAGACATGCGGGAGAAACATCTTAAGAGTGTGAAATTAACAGATACAAACTAGTATAAATAAAATAGATAAGCAAAACTGGTTTACTATACACTTCAGGGAATTATATCCAATATCTGGTAATAACTTGTAATGGAATATAATCTGAAAAAAAACCCACAAAAAAGCCTGAATCACTAAGCTGTACATCCGAGACAAACACAATCTTGTAAGGCTGTCCCAAAGCCCCGAGCTTATATCCCTGTTCCTTGCGGCTGCTTCCCCCAGCTATCTACCTTACTACGTTT
>NW_020175409.1:0-5735 GCF_003031525.2 Neophocaena asiaeorientalis asiaeorientalis
TTCCAGGTCAGTTATCTGTTCTTCTGCCTCAGTTATTCTGCCATTGACTTCTTCTAGAGTATTTTTAGTGTCATTTATTGTGTGGTTCATCATTGTTTGTTTGCTCTTCAGTTCTTCTAGGTCCTGGCTAAACATTTCTTGTATTTTCTCTATTCTATTTTCTTGATTTTTGATCATTTTTGCTCTCTATACTCTGAATCCCAGGTAGACTGCCTATTTTCTCTTCATTTGTTTGGTCTGGTGGGTTTTTACCTTGCTCCTTCATCTGCTGCATATTTATTTGTCTTCTCATATTGCTTAAATTGCTGTGTTTGAGGTCTCCTTTGAACAGGCTGCAGGTTCATAGTTTCCATTATTTTTGTTGTCTTCCCCTGGTGGGTGAGGTTTGTTCAGTGTCTTTTATAGGCTTCATGGTGGAGGAGACTGGTGCCTGTGTTCTGGCCAATGGGGCTGGATCTTGTTTTTCTAGTGGGCAGGGCCATGTCTGGTGGTGTGTTTTGGGGTGTCTGTGAACTTATTATGATTTTAGGCAGCCTCCCTTCTAATCGGTGGTGTTATGTTCCTGTCTTGCTAGCTGTTTGGCACGGGTCATCCAGCACTGCAGCTTGCTGGTTGTTTTGTGGTTCTGGGTGTTGATATTACATGGAGCCAGGAGATCTCTGGTGGTCCAGTGTCCTGAACTTAGCTCTCCCACCTCAGTGGCTCAGCCCTGACACCAGGCAAGAGCACCATCACCTTGTCAGCCCCAAGATTCAGAAGAAAAGGTAGTAAAAAGAGAGAAAAAAATTAAAAAGTAATAAATTTTAAAAATTATTAAAATAAAAAAATAATAAAAAGAAGTGAGCAACCAAGCCAATGAACAAATCCACCAATGATAGCAAGCACTAAAGACTATAGTAAGATAAACATAAAAATCAGAAACAAATCAGTTTCAGACAGCAAACCCCAAATTTACAGTTGCTCCCAAATTCCACCCCCTCAATTTTGGGGATGATTCTGTGTCTATTCAGGTATTCCTCATATGCAGGATACATCAAGTTGATTGTGAGGATTTAATCTTCTGCTCCTGAGGCTGCACAGATGTGCTTCTCTTTCTTTTCTTTGTTCACACAACTCCTGGGGTTCAGCTTTTGTTTTGGTCCCACCTTTGTGTGTAGGTCACCCTCAGGCATCTATTCTCCACCCAGACAGCAAGAGTCTAAAGCAGTGGCTGATTAGGGCTCTCTTGCTCACTCAGGCCAGGGTGAGGGAGGGGTCTGTTAGTTATAATTGGAATGCAGGGTGAGCCTGCGTTGGCAGAGGCCAGGGTGATGTTGCAACAGCCTGAGGCACACAATGTGTTCTCCTGATGAACTTGTCCCTGGACCGCAGGACGTTGCCTGTGGCATGCAGCACAGGTTCCCAGGGGGTTGTGGATAGTGGACCTGTGATTGCACACAGGATTCTTGGTGGCTGCAGCAGCAGTGTTAGCATTTCATATCCGTCTCTGTGGTCTGAGCTGATTGCCACGACTCACACCTCTCTCTGTAGTTCATTTAGGCAGTGCTCTGCCTTCTTTGGGCAGACAGGGAAGGAATCCCCTCTCTTTACACACCCCAAAACAATTGTCTCTTGCCTCTTAGGCAGGTCCAGACATTTCCTGGACACCCGCCCAGCTAGCTGTGGCACACTAGCCCCCTTCAGGCTGTGTTCATGCAGCCAACCTCAGTCATCTCCCTTGAATCTGTCATCTGAAGCCCGATCCTCAGCTCCCAGCCCCCACCTGCCCTGGTGGGTGGGCAGACAAGCCTCTCAGGTTGGGAAGTGCTGGTTGGCACCAGTCCTCTGTGTTGGGATCTCTCCACTTTGCCCTCTGCATCCCTGTTTCTGCATTCTCCTCCCTGGCTCCAAAGCTTTGCCCCAGTCACTCCCAGTCTCTGTCAGTGAAGGGGCTTCTTAGTGTGTGGAAACTTTTCCTTCTTCACAGCTCCCTCACAGAGGTGCAGGATCCGTCCTTATTCTATTTTCTCTGTTTTTCTTTTGCCCTACTCAGATACATGGGGATTTTCTTGCATTTTGGGAAGTCTGAGGTCTTCTGCCAGCATTCAGTAGCTGTTCTGTAGGAGTTGTTCCACATGTAGATGTATTTTTGATGTATTTGTGGGGAGCAAGGTTATCTCCACATCTTACTTTTCTGCCATCTTGAATATCCCCCTTGAGTACCTATTTTTAATTCTTTGGGGTAAAACCCTAGGAGTGGAGTTTCTGAGTCATATAATGATTCTTAATTTTTGAGGGTCAACCAAACGCTTTCCCAAAGCTACCTAAGTATTTTACATTCCCATAAGCAATGTAATGTATAAGGGTTAAAATTCTCAGCATGTTTGCCAATACTTGTTTCTTCCACTTTATTATAACCACCTTAAGGTGTGTGAAGTGGTATCCCATTGTGGTTCTGAGTTACACATCACTAAAGATTAATGATGTTGAGCATCTTTTATGTGCTCGTGGTTCATTTGTATATCTTCTGTGGAGAAATGTCTTTTCAAATCTTTCCTCATTTTTTTTTAAATAAGTTGTCTTGTTGTCAGAATTCTTTAAATATTATTATACTAGATTCTTTATAGATTTGAAGACATATGCTTATATTGTTTAGTTTGTCATTTTACTTTCTTGATAATGCCTTTTGATGTACAAACTTTTAAAATTTCAAATCCAGTTTGTCTATTTGGCTCATGATTTTAGTGTCATATGTAAGCTTCCACTTCCAAATCGAGGGTCATGAATATTATACATATATTTTCTTCTCATAGTTCTATGTGTTCAGCTATTATGTTTAAGTCATTAATCCATTTTTAGTTAATTTTTGTATATGGTATAATGTGGAGGTTCACTTTTATTCTTTTGTATGTGGATATACTGTTGTACCAGGACACTTTTTTAAAAGACTATTTTTTCCTAGTAAATGTTTTGGCAAAATAAAAATAAATGAAAATAAATTCGCCATAAGCCTGACACAACCATAGAGTCTCACCAGCTGACTACACTCAACCATAGACTCCAAAGTTCTTATCTGAACATTAATCCCACAGATTCTAGTAGCAAGTCTGTTCACCATGGACACCAGGAGCAGGACCCTCTCTCTTACAAATGTCACCAGCTGGCCCTTCCATAATCCCAGAACTGGCTAACTGGTAAATATCTTGCCTTTCAGAAGTCAACCTGTAGAGATTAGAAGAGGTGACCATATCTTTAAAAGTATAGACATCAGTACAAATATATAAGAATAAAAAAAGATTTAGGAAAACATGATACCAAAAAAAAAAAAAGGAAACCAATAAACCTCTAGTAACTGATGCTGAAAAATAGAAATCAATAAACTGTCTGACAAGGATTTCAAAATAATTATCTTTAATAAACACAGATATAAGAGAACACACATGGGCAACTAAACAAAATCAGGTAAACAATACATCAATATATGAACAAACTGAGAGGATCAACAAAAAAAATAGAAACAGTAAAATAGAACCAAATCAAAATCCTCGAGTTGAAGAAAGGCTAAACTGAAATTTTCAAAAATAACTTCATTAACAGATTTGATTAAATAGAAGATAGAATTAATAAGCTCAAAGACAGATCACTTGAATTATTCAGTCAGAAGAGCAAATATATATAACACCTCTGGGACTTATGGGGTACCATCAAAAGAAACAATATATGCATTATGGGTGTAGCAGAAGGAGAAGAGAGTGATAAAGGGATAGAAATTTTATTTAAAGAAATAATACATAAAACTTCCTAAATTTGGTCAAGAAAATGAACATCCAGATTCATGAAGCCCCAAAGTCCCCAGATAGGTTGAGGTTTTAAAAATTTCCAACAACACACATTACAAGTAAATTGTCAAATGACAAACCCAAAGAGAGAAGTTTGAAAATAGCTACAGAAAAGTGATTTTTCACATATAAAGGGGCCTCCATATCACTATGTGCCTATTTCTCAGGAGGAACCTTGCAGACTAGAAGGGGGTGGAGTGATATATTCAAAGTACTGAATGAAAAAGAACTGCCAACCAAGAATATTATATCCATCAAAACTGTACTTCAAAAATGATGGAGGTATCAAGATTTTCAAAGATAAACAAAACCTGAGGGAAAACATCACCACTAGGCCTGCCTTACAAGAAGTGTTAAAGGGCATTCTTCAAGTTGAAATAAATAGACTGTAAGCAGAAACACAAATGGCATATAAAAAAAATCTTACTTGTTAAAGAAAATATATAAATAAACACAGAACATTCAGTACTGGTGATACATAAATCAGTTTTAGCCTGATTTTAAAAGTTAAAGGACAAAATTTTTGAGAATAACTATAATGACAAATATTTCTTAATGGATACAAATATAAAAAGAAGTAAACACTAACCTCAATAACATAAAGTGTGTGTGTTGGGGGGAGCAAAAGTGTAGAGCTTTTATATATGATTAAAGTTTAATTTCCATCAGTGAAAAATAGACTATTATAACTATAAGCGGTTCAATGAAAGCCTCATGGTAACCATAAGTAGATACACAAAAGATAAAGAGAAAACAATCAGTGCCTATCACTAAAAAACACATAAAACCACAAAGAAAGAGAGAAAAAGAAGAGAGGAACAAGAGAAATATAAAGCAAACAGAAAAAAATGAACAAAATGGCAATAGTAACTCCTTATCTATCATTGATGACATTACATGGAAATGGATGAAATTCACCAATTGAAAGAAAAAGTGGTTGAATGGATTTTAAAATGACCCAAATATATGCTGTCTACAGAGATTCACATTAGAATTAAGAGCAAATATATTCTGAAAATGAAGGGATAGATCAAGAAATTCTATGAACAATGCAAATAAAACTGAGCTGACATGGTTGTACTTCTATCAGGCAAAATAGACTTTAAGTAAAAAACTCACAAGGGACAAAGAAGGTCATTACATGATGATAAAAGGATCAATTCTAGAGGGAGATACAATAATTACAAATAGATATGCTCCCAACATCAAAGCCCCTAAATATGTAGAGCAAACACTGAAAATTTGAAGGAAGAAATAAATATCAATGCAATAATAGTGGAAGACTTCTGTATTTCACATTCAGTAATGGATAGATCATCCAAATACAGAATCAATAAGGAAACAACAGACTTGAACAACACTATAGAGCAAATGGAATTAACAAGCATATACAGAACCTTCTAGCAGCCAGCAGTAGAACACATATTGTTTTCAAGAGATTATGAATCATTCACTAAGCTAGATTACAGGCTAGCTAACAAAACAAATCTTAACAAATTAATGAAAACAAATAATTCCAAGTATCTTTTCCAAACACAATGGAAAAAAACAAACAAACTAGAAATCAATAACAAAATTGGGAAACTCATAAATATATTAAAATTAAACAACAAAATCCTAACCACTGGGTCAAAGAAGAAATAAAAAATAATTTAGAAAATATTTGAAAAAGTGAAATATAAAACTATAACACACAAAAACTTGTAGAATACAACATAATGGGAAATTTTATAGTAATAAACACCTACATTAAAATAAGACAACTTTAAGATAGCCTAACTTTATTTTTTTTTCATTTTATTGGAGTATAATTGCTTTACAATGTTGTATTAGTTTCTACCTGACAACAAAGTGAATCACCTATATTTATACATATATCCCCATATCCATTCCCTCTTACCCCCCCCCCCCCCCCCC
>NW_020175409.1:5767-18017 GCF_003031525.2 Neophocaena asiaeorientalis asiaeorientalis
ATAAAGATGCAGTTGTAGAGAACACACTTGAAGACAACCTAAATTTACACCTCAAGGAACTAGAAAAAGAAAAACAAAGCCCAAGGTTTGTAGAAGGAAGGAAAATATATAAATCAGAAAATAGAATATGAGTAGAAAAAATTGAATGTAGATGCTTTTTTGAAATCAAAATTAACGAATTATTAGATAGACTAAGAAAGAAAAGTGGTATGACTAATAAAAATTATAGAAAATACATTACAACAGATGCCACAGAATTTTTAAAAATTTATGAGATTATAAATAATTATATGCCAAAAAATTGGCCAACTTCAAAGACATAGATAAATTCCCAGAAATATAAAACCTCTTGAGACTGAATGAAGAAGAAATAGGAATCACTTAACACACGAAAAGAGAGAGAGATACTAAATGAGTAATGAAAAACCTCCCTAAAAGAAACAGGACCAGATGACTGCACAGACAAATTCCATCAAACTTTCAGAAAATAATTAATATCAATTTTGTTTAAACTCATGTAAAAGACAGAAGAAGAAACACTTCTAAACTCATCTGAGGCATTGCTCTGACATCAAAGTCAGACAAAGAAATTACATAAAAGAAAATTACAGGCCAATATCCCTGATGAATATGAATGCAAAAATCCTTACAAATATTAGGAAACAGAATTCAGAACCACATTAAAATGATGATACACCATAAATAAATGGGACTGATCCTTGGCTAAGCAAGTAGGCTTCAACATAGGAAAATCAATCAATGAGACACACCACATTAACAGAATAAATAACAAAAATCTCATGATCAATTTAATAGACAGAAAAAGCATTGACCAAATTCAACACAATTTCATGGTAAAAAAACTATCAATAAATTAAGTATAGAATAAAGTGGCATCAACACTATAAAGGCTGTATATGAAAAGCCCACAGAACACATCATGATCAACAGTGAAAAAGTAAGCTTTTTATTTACTATTTTGAACAAGGCAAGGACGATGCCCATTCTCACCACTTCTATTCAACATGGACTGGAAGTCCTAGCCACAGAAATTAGGCAAGTCACAGGAATAAAAGGCATCTACATTGGAAAGGAAGAAGTAAAATAATCTCTGTTTGCAGATGACATATCCTATTATGTAGAAAGCCCTATAGAATCAATAAAACAAACTTTTATAACTAATGAATTAATTCAGTAATTTTTCAGAATTAATAATTAGACCAGCAAATCAATAGATTGCTGAAACTCGATCATCTTGTATAAATATATTTTTATACATATTGAACAACAATCCCCAATATACCCCTCATTCCATACCCTGCTAACCATAATTATATTGTCTAGTTCTAGACATTTGCTTATTTTTATGCCTCATATTTAATGTCATTCATTATTTGTCTTTCTGTGAAGGACATTTCATTTAGCATAAAGTTCTTCAGGCTTATCCATGTTGCTGCAAATGATAGGATTTTCTTCCTTTTTTGGGCTGCATAATAATCCATTTTATGTATATACTACAATTTCATTATTCATTCACCCCTTGACAGATCTGCTGATCTTATTTCAAATCCTGCAACATTACATGATATGTCCATATCTTAGCTAATATGAATAGTGCTGCAATGTACATTGGAGTGCAGATATCTATTTGAGAACCTGATTTCAATTTTTGATTTGCATTTCCCTGATGACTAGCAATATTGAGCATCTTTTTATATACCTGTTGGCCTTTTGTGTGTCTTATTTGGATAAATGTGTGTTAAAGTCCTGTGTCCATTTTTAATCGGGTTATTGTGGGTTGTGCTTGTTTTTGTTTTGTTTTTAGTTATTGAGATGTAGGACTTACTTATATTTTTTTAAATAATTATTTATCACATATATGGTTTATAATTATAATTTCCCATTCTATAGGTTGTCTTTTCTTTCAGTTGATTATTTACTTTTCTGTGCAGAAAGTTTTTAATGTGATATAGTCCCACTTGTAAATGTTTGCTTCTGTTACCTGTGCTCTTGATGTCATAGACAAGAAATTTGGCAAGACCAATATAAAGAAGTTTTCTCCTTTGTGTTCTTCTAGGATTTTTACAGCTGCAGGTATTACATTTAAATCTTTAATCTATGTAAAGTTAAATTTTATATATGGTGTAAGATAAATATCCAATTTCATTTTTTTGTTGTGGATTTTTGGTTTACATATTACCATTTATTGAAGACACTATCCTTTCCCTGTTGTGAATTCTTGGCACCCTTGTTGAATTCAGTTGATGATGGCTATCTTTCTTGGCTCTATATTCTGTCCCACTGGCCTATATGTCTATTTTTAGGCCAATACCATACTATTTTTTATTGAAGCTATATATTTTGAAATCAGGAAGTGTCATACATTCATCTCTTCTTTTTTCTTGCTCAACATTCTTTTGGTTATACTGAATCTTTTATCTTTCATTAAAAAAATTAGGATTTTTATTTTTGTTTCTGTAACAAATTTCTTTAAACTTTGATAGAGATTGCATTGAATGTGTAGATCCCTTTGGGTACTGTGGATATTTTTACATTATTAATTCTACCAATTATGAACACAAAATGTCTTTCTATTTATTTGTGTCTGGTTTCATTACCTTCATCAGTATTTTACTGGTTTTAGTTTATAAGTTTTTTACATTCTCTGTTAACTTTATTCCTAAATAGTTAATTCTTTTTGATGCCCAAATGAGAATATTTTTTAAATTTCCTTTTCAGATGTTTTATTGTTAGTGTATAGAAATGAAACTAGCTTTTGCATGTTCCTTTTAGATACTGCAAATACTGGGTTCGTTTGTTACTTCTAATAGATTTTTTTGTAGATTTTTAAGAGTTTTTAACATATTAGAACATGTTACATATAACTAGATGTAACTTAACTTCTTCCTTTCTGATTTGGATGCATTTTATTTCTGTTTCTTGACTAATTGCTCTGGATAGGACTTCCATTACTAAGTTGAATAAAAATGGGTAGAGTGGACATCATGTTCTTGTTCCTAATCTTAGAGGAAAATCTTTCAGGTTTTCACTATTGGATATGATTTTAGCTGTAGGCTTGTCAAATATGGGCTTAATTTTGTTTAGGTTGATTTCCTCTATCCCGATTTGTTGAGTTTTTAATCATAAAATGTGTTGAATTTTGTCAAATGCTTCTTCTATATCCATTGATACAACTATGTGATTTTTCTTATTTGTTATGCTAAAGTAGTGTTTCATATTGATTGATTTGCACAACTTGAACAAACCATGCATCCATGGAATAAATTGTATTTGATCATGGAATTTTTTAAAATAATGATCTGTTTAATTCAGTTTGCTAGTATATGTTTTATGAGTTTTACATGCATGTTCATATGGGATATTCTTCAGTAGTTTTCCTTTCCTGTAATGGTCTGGCTTTGGAATCAGGGTAACATTGGTCTCATTCTATGAGGTAGAAAGAGTTTTCTGTTCTTTATGGGTAAATACCAAAGAGTACAACTGCTGGATATTATGTAAGAGTATATTTAGTTTGATAAAATGTCACCAAACTGTCCTTCAAAATTGTTATACCATTCTGCATTTCCAACAGAAATATATGAGAGTTCCTGCTGTTCCACATTCTTTCCAGCTTTTGGTATCATCAGTGTTCTTAATTAAGTCCATTCTAACAGGTGTGCAGTCATAGATCATGTTGCTTTAATTTCCATTTCCCTGATAACAAATGATGTGGATCATATTTTCATGTGTTTGTCATATGTATTTGTTTGGTAAGGTGTCTGTAAAGGTCTTGGCCCATTTTTAATGGAATTTTTTTCTTATTGTTGAGTTTTAAGAGGGTTTTTTTTTCTGTATTTTGGGTAACAGTCCTTTATCAGATGTGGATTTTGCAAATATTTTCTCCCAATATATGGATTATCTTCTCATTCTCCTGACATTGTTGTTCAGAGTATAAGTGTTTTTTTTGTTGTTGCTGTTATTTTTTGTTTGTTTTTGTTTAATGAAGTCTAGCTTATTAATTATTTCTTTTGTGGGTTGTCCCTTTGTTGTTTTATCTAAAAAGTCACCACCATAGCCAGAACCATGTAGGTTTACTCCTGTTTTTATATTTATATTTGTGATGTATTTTTAGTTAATTTTTGTGCCAGGTGTAAAAATTTTGTCTAGATTAAATTTTTGTATATGTGTGTCCAGTTGTTCCAGCACTATTTGTTGAAGAGATTATCTTTGTCTCATTGTATTACCTTTCTCTTTTGTTAAATATCAGTGAAGTTGACTATATTTATGATGGTCTATTTCTGGACTCTATTCTGTCCCATTGATCTATTTGTTTATTCTTTAGCCATCATTATGCTGTCTTTAATACTGAGGATTTATAATAAATCTTGAAGTGGGATAGTTTCCATCCTATAACTTTTTTATTCTCTTTAAATATTGTGTTAAATATTCTGGGTCTTTTGCCTCTCCATACAAACTTTAGAGTTAATTTTTCAAAATCCATAAAATAACTTCCTGGGATTTTGATTGGGCTTTCACTAAATCTGTAGATCATTTTGGAAAGAACTGACATTTTGACAATATTGAGTCTTCCTCTTCACTAACATGGAATATCTCTCCAATTAGTTAATCTTTAATTTTATTCATTGGTGTTTTATATTTTTTTTCACATACAAACTTTGTATATTTTGTTAGATTTATACTGAAGTATTTCATTTTTTTTGGATGCTAATGTAAATGATATTTTGTTTTTAACTCCAAATTCTACTTTATTATTGTTTGTATATAGTAAAGCACTCGACATTTTTATATTATCCTTGAATCCTACAAAGTTGTTATAATTGCTCTTTAGTTCCAGAAGTTTGCTGTTGTTGTTTATTTTAGATTTTCTGCATAAACTGTCATATCATCTGCAAACAAATACAGTTTTATGTTTTCTTCCCAATTTGTGTACTATTTATTTCCTTTTCTTGTCTTATTGCTTTAGGAAGTACTTCCAGTATGATGTTGAAAATGAGTGGTGAGGAAGGATATACTTGCCTTGTACTTAAATCTTTGAGGGAAATCTTCAAGTGTCTCATCTTTAACTATAGTGTTAACTGTATGGGTTTTAGATAGCTGTTATTGTGATGAGAAAGTTCCCCAATATAACTAGTTTACTGAGAATTTTTCTCATGAATGAATGCTAGACTCTGTCAAATGCTTTTCTGCGTCTGTTGAGATGACCATAAGCTGTTTTTATTTATTTTTTTCTTTTTTGTGGTACACGGGCCTCTCACTGTTGTGGCCTCTCTCGTTGCAGAGCACAGGCTCCAGACGTGCAGGCTCAGTGGCCATGGCTCACAGACCCAGCCGATCCATGGCATGTGGGATCTTCCCAGACTAGGTCACGAACCCGCATACCCTGCATCGGCAGGCGGACTCTTAGCCACTGCGCCACCAGGGAAGCCCAGCTGTTTTTATTTATTTTTTGTCTGTTGATGTGATGCATTATATTAATTGATCTTAAAATGTTGAACCAGCCTCACATACCTGAAGAAAATTTCAATTGGTCATATCATATAATTAATTTTATACTTTTTTTTAAAAGGGGGATTGATTTCCTAGTATTTTTCACTATGTTCATGAAATATATTGGACTGTAATTTCTATTTCTTTTAATGTCTTTACCTGATTTTTATATTAGAGAAATATTTTGACACATAGAATGAGTTAGAATGTATTTTTTCTGCTACTATACTGTGAAAGATTGTAGAGAACTAGTATAATTTCTTCTTTAATTGCTTGGTCAAATTCATCAGTGAACTCAGATGGGCCTGGTGCTTTCTGTTTTGAAAAATTATTGACTAAATTTCTTTAAAATACATTATTGCATTCATACCATCTTATTTCTTCTTGTGTGAATTTTGCCGATTTTATTTTTCAAAGAATTAGTTCATATCTTCTAGATTATCAACTATGTCGGAACAGTTGTTAATAGTATTCCTTTATTATCCTTTTAATTTTTATGGGATCTGTAGTGAGCCCCCTCTCTCATTTCTGAAATTAGTAATTTGTGTCCTATATCATTTTTTCTTCATTTACCTGGCTAGAGGCCATCAATTTTATTTTCTGCTTCAAAGGAAAAGCCACTTGTATGCAATTTCAAACAATAGCTACACATACACTTTACCCATTTAAGATTATTATTTGTTATTTTTGTTTTGCTATTGAATTGTATGAGTTCCTTATATATTTTTATATTAACCATTTAGTGGATACATGGTTCACAGATATTTTCCCAAGCCCATAGGTTGCCTTTTTATTTTAGTTATTGTTTCTTTTGATATGATGTAGTTTGATTTCACTTTGATGTACTTCCACTTGTGTATTTTTGCTTTTGTTTCCTTTGCTTTTGATATCAAATCCAAAAATATAATTGCCAAAACCACTGTCAAGGAGCACTTTCCTATGTTTTCTTCTAGGAGTTAGACAGTTTCAGATCTTATATTTAAATCTTAAATTCATTTTGAGTTGGGTATTGTGTATTGTGTACGATAGGAGATCAATTTCATTATTTTGCATGTATATTTACAGTTTTACAAAAAACATTTATTGAAGACACTATCTTTAGCTCATTGTGTGTTCTTAGTGTCTTTGTTGAAAATTTATTGACTATATATGTGTGAATTTATTTCTGGACCTCTATTCTGTTCCATTGGACCATGTGTCTGTTTTATGTCAATACCATACTTCTTTGATTTTGAGGATTTGTAATATAGTTTGGAACCAGGAAATGTGATACATCCATCATTGTTCTTCTTGCTCAACTGCTTTGGCTCTTTGGGGTCTTTTGTGTTGTCATATGGATATTAGATTATTTTTTGACTGTGAAAAGTGCCATTGGAATGTGATAGGAATTGAATTGATTTTGTAGATCACATTGGGTAGTATGGATACTTTTGTAATATTTTGTCTTCAGTCCATGAGAATAGATGTATTTCTCTTTATTTGTGTTGTCCTCAATTTTTTGCATCACTGTTGTACAGTTCTCATTGCATAGGTCTTTTGCCACCATGGTTAGATTTATTTGTACGAATTTTATTATTTTGATCCTATTGTAAATGGTATTATTTTATTAATGTCTCATATAGTTGATAGTATATAGAAACATAACTGAACTTGAATATTATTTTTCTACCTGCAAAATTACAGTGTTCACTTACTAGTTCTAATACTTTTTTGGAGGAATCTTTAAAATTTTCTATATATAACATGATGCCATCAACAAACAAAGACAATTATATTCTACTATTCCCAATTTGGCTGTCTTTGATTTTTTCTTTTTAACATCTTTATTGGGGTATAATTGCTTTACAGCGGTGTGTTAGTTTCTGCTTTATAACAAAGTGAATCAGTTATACATATACATATGTTCCCATACCTCTCCCCTTTTGTGTCTCCCTCCCTTCCACCCTCCATATCCCAATCCTCCAGGCAGTCACAAAGCACCGAGCTGATCTCCCTGTGCTTTGCGGCCGCTTCCCACTAGCTATCTACCTTAAGTTTGGTAGTGTATATATGTCCATGTCTCTCTCTCGCTTTGTCACAGCTCACACTTCCCCCTCCCCATATCCTCAAGTCCATTCTCTAGTAGGTCTCTGTCTTTATTCCTGTCTTACCCCTAGGATTTTCATGAAATTATTTTTTCTTAAATTCCATATATATGTGTTAGCATACGGTATTTGTATTTCTCTTTCTGACATACTTCATTTTGTATGACAGACACTAGGTCTATCCACATCATTACAAATAGCTCAATTTCATTTCTTTTTATGGCTGAGTAATATTCCATTGTATATATGTGCCACATCCTCTTTATCCATTAACCCGATGATGGGCACTTACGTTGTTTCCATCTCTGGGCTACTGTAAATAGAGTTGCAATGAACATTTTGGTACATGAATCTTTTTGAGTTATGGTTTTCTCAGGGTATATGCCCAGTAGTGAGATTGCTGGGTCATATGGTAGTTCTATTTGTAGTTTTCTAAGGAACCTCCGCACTGTTCTCCATAGTGGCTGTACCAATTCAAACTCCCACCAGTAGTGCAAGAGTGTTCTCTTTTCTCCACACCATCTCCAGCATTTATTGTTTCTAGATTTTTTGATGATGGCCATTCTGACTGGTGTGAGATGATATCTCATTGTAGTTTTGATTTGTATTTCTCTAATGATTAATGATGTTGAGCTTTCTTTCATGAATTTGTTGGCAGTCTGTATATCGTCTTTGGGGAAATGTCTATATAGGTCTTCTGCCCATTTTTGGATTGGATTGTTTGTTTATTTGTTACTGAGCTGCAAGAGCTGCTTGTAAATTTTGGAGATTAATCCTTTGTCAGTTGCTTCATTTGCAAATATTTTCTCCCATTCTGTGGGTTGTCTTTTGGTCTTGTTTATGGTTTCCTTTGCTGCACAAAAGCTTTGAAGTTTCATTAGGTCCCATTTCTTTATTTTTGTTTTTATTTCCATTTCTCTAGGAGGTGGGTCAAAAAGGATCTTGCTGTGGTTTATGTCATAGAGTGTTCTGCCTCTGTTTTCCTCTAAGAGTTTGATAGTTTCTGGCCTTACATTTAGGTCTTCAATCAGTGCTAGTTTGATAGGGATTGCATTGAATCTATAGATTGCTTTGGGTAGCAGAGTCATTTTCAAAATGTAGATTCTTCCAATCCAAGAACGTGTTATATCTCTCCATTGATTTGTATCATCTTTAATTTCTTTCATCATTGTCTTATAATTTTCTGCATACAGGTCTTTTTTCTCCTTAGGTAGGTTTATTCCTAGGTATTTTATTCTTTATGTTGCAATGGTAAATGGGAGTGTTTTCTTGATTTCACTTTCAGATTTTTCATCATTGGTGTATAGGAATGCCAGAGATTACTGTGCATTAATATTTTGTCCTGCAACTTTACCAAATTCATTGATTAGCTCTAGGAGTTTTCTGGTAGCATCGTTAGGATTCTCTATGTATAGTGTCATGTCATCTGCAAACAGTGACAGCTTTACTTCTTCCTTTCTGATTTGGATTCCTTTTATTTCCTTTTCTTCTCTAATTGCTGTGGCTAAAACTTCCAAAACTATGTTGAATACGAGTGGTGAGAGTGGGCAACCTTGTCTTGTTCCTGATATTAGTGGAAATTATTTCAGATTTTCACCATTGAGGATGATGTTTGCTGTGGGGTTGTCATATATGGCCTTTATTATGTTGAGGAAAGTTCCGCCTAAGCCTACTTTCCACAGGGTTTTTATCATACATGGGTGTTGAATTTTGTCAAAAGCTTTCTTTGCATCTATTGAGATGATCATATGTTTTTTCTCCTTCAATTTGTTAATATCGTTTATCACGTTGATTGACTTGCATATATTGAAGAATCCTTGAATTTCTGGAATAAACCCTACTTGATCATGGTGTGTGATCCTTTTAATGTGCTGTTCGATTCAGTTTGCTAGTATTTTGTTGAGGATTTTTGCATCTATGTTCATAAGTGACATTGGCCTGTCATTTTCTTTGTGATATCCTTGTCTGGTTTTGGTATCAGTGTAATGGAGGCCTCGTAGAATCAGTTTGGGAGTGTTCCTCCCTCTGCTATATTTTCGAAGAGTTTGAGAAGGATAGTTGTTATCTCTTCTCTAAATGTTTGATAGAATTTCCCTGTGAAGCCATATTGTCCTGGGCTTTTGTTTGTTGGAAGATTTTTAATCACAGTTTCAATTTCAGTTCTTGTGATGGGTCTGTTCATAGTTTCTATTTCTTCCTTTTTCAGTCTTGGCAGGTTTTGCATTTCTAAGAATTTGTCCATTTCTTCCAGATTGTCCATTTAATTGGCATATACTTGCTTGTAGTAATCTCTCAAGATCTTTTGTATTTCTGCAGTGTCAGTTGTGACTTCTCCTTTTTCATTTCTAATTCTATTGATTTGAGTCTTCTCTCTTTTTTTCTGGATAAGTTTGGCTAATGGTTTATAAATTTTGTTTATCTTCTCAAAGAACCAGCTTTTAGTTTTATTGTCCTTTGCTGACATTTCCTTCATTTCTTTTTCATTTATTTCTCATCTGACTTTTATGATTTCTTTCCTTCTGCTAACTTTAGAGGTTTTTTTGTTCTTCTTGCTCTAATTGCTTTAGGTGCAAAGTTAGGTTGTTTATTCAAGATGTTTCCTGTTTCTTAAGGTGAGCTTGTATTGCTATAAACTTCACTCTTAGAACTGCTTTTGCTGCATCCCATAGGATTTGGGTCATCATGTCTCCATTGTCATTTGCTTCTAGGTATTTTTTAATTTCCTCTTTGATTTCTTCAGTGATTACTTCGTTATTAAGTAGTGTATTGTTTAGCCTCCACGCGTTTGTATTTTTTACAGATCTTTTCCTATAATTCATATATAGTCTTATAGTGTTGTGGTCAGAAAAGATACTTGATACAATTTCAATTCTCTAAAATTTACCAAGGCTTGATTTGTGACGTAAGATATGATCTATCCTGGAGAATGTTCCATGAGCACTTGAGAAAAATATGTATTCTGTTGTTTTTGGATAGAGTGTCCTATAAATATCGATTAAGTCCATCGTGTTTAATGTATCATTTAAAGCTTTTTTTTCCTTATTTATTTTCATTTTGGATGATCTGTCCATTGGTGAATGTGTGGTGTTAAAGTCCTCTACTATGAATGTGTTACTGTCGATTTCCTCCTTTATGGCTGTTAGTATTTGTCTTATGTATTGAGGTGCTCCTATGTTGGGTGCATAAATATTTACAATTGTTTTATCTTCTTCTTGGATTGATCACTTGATCATTATGTTGTGTCATTATTCTGCTCTGCAGTAGTTATTTCCACTATTTTATCTTCCAGGTCACTTATCCGTTCTTGTGACTCAGTTATTCTGCTACAGATCACATCTAGAGTATCTTTTATTTCAGTTATTGTGCTGTTCGTCATTGTTTGTTTCATCTTTAGTTCTTCTAGGTCCTTGTTAAATGTTTCTTGCATTTTGTCTATTCTATTTCCAAGATTTTGGATCATCTTTCCTATCATTATTCTGAATTCGTTTTCAGGTAGACTGCCTATTTCCTCTTCGTTTGTTAGGTCTAGTGGATTTTTATCTTCCTCCTTCATCTACGGTGTGTTTTTCTGTCTTCTCATTTTGCTTATCTTACTGTGTTTGGGGTTTCCGTTTTGCAGACTGCAGGTTCGTAGTTCCCGTTGTTTTTGCTGTCTGTCTCCAGTGGCTAAGGTTGGTTCAGTGGGCTGTGTATGCTTCCTGGTGGAGGGGACTAGTGTCTGTGCTCTGGTGGATGAGGCTGGATCTTGTTTCTCTGGTGGGCATGTTGACGACTGTTGGTGTGTTTTGGGGTGTCTGTGCACTTATTATGATTTTAGGCAGCCTTTCTGCTAATGGGTGGGGTTGTGATCCTGTTTTGCTAGCTGTTTGGCATAGGGTGTCCAGCACTGTAGCTTGCTGGTTGTTGAGTGAAGCTGGGTGCTGACATTGAGATGGACATCTCTCGGAGATTTTCGCCATTTGATATTATGTGGAGCTGTGAGGTCTCTTGTTGACCAGTGTCCTGAAGTTGGTTCTCCCACCTCAGAGGCAGAACACTGACTCCTGGCTGCAGCACCAAGAGCTGTTCATCCACACGGCTCAGAATAAAAGGGAGAAAATGTACAGTGAAAGAATTAGTAGAAGTAGGAAGAAAGAAAGAAAGAAAGAAAGAAAGAAAGGAGGGGAGGAAGGAAGGGAGGATGGAAGGAAGGAAAGAAGAAAGAAAGAAAGAAAGAAAGAAAGAAAGAAAGAAAGAAAGAAGAAAAGAAGCAAAGAAGGAAAGAAACAAAGGAGGAAGGGAGGGAAGGAGGGAGGGAGGGACAGTGGGAGGAAGGAAGAAAGGAAGGAAGGAGGCAAGGAAGGAGGGAAGGAAGGAAAAAAGAAAGAAAAAGAAGATAAAGTAAAATAAAATAATATATAATAAAGTTATTAAATTAAAAAGAATTATTAAGAAAAATCTTATAAAAAAGAACAGACAGATAGAACCTTAGGACAAATGGTGGAAGCAAAGCTATACAGACAAAATCTCATACAGAAGCATACACATACACACTCACAAAAAGAGGAAAAGGGGAAAAAAATGATAAATCTTGCTCTCAAAGTCCACCTCCTCAATTTGGGATGATTCGTTGTCTATTCATGTATTCCACAGATGCAGGGTACATCAAGTTGATCGTG
>NW_020175409.1:18328-49275 GCF_003031525.2 Neophocaena asiaeorientalis asiaeorientalis
TCAGCTTTTGATTTGGCCTTGCCTCTGCGTGTAGGTCACGGGAGGGCATCTGTTTTTCGCTCAGACAGGAACAGGTTAAAAGAGCCACTGATTTGGGGGCTCTGGCTTACTCAGGCCGGTGGGAGGAAGGGTCACGGAGTGCGGGGTGGGCCTGCAGCAGCAGAGGCCAGCGTGACGTTTCACCAGCCTGAGGCCCGCCATGAGTTCTCCCAAGGAAGTTGTCCCTGGATCCCGGGAACCTGGCAGTGGCAGGCTTCACAGGCTCCCCGGAAATGGGTTGTGGATAGTGACCTGTGGTCGCACACAGGCTTCTTGGTGGTGGCAGCAGCAGCCTTAGTGTCTCATGCCCGCCTCTGGGGTCCGTACTTTTAGTCACAGCTCACGCCTGTCTCTGGAGCTCCTTTCAGCAGTGCTCTTAATCCCCTCTCTTCATGCCCCAGGAAAAAAAGAGAGAAGAGAAAGTCTCTTGCCTCTTCGGCAGCTCCAGACCTTTTCCCAGACTCCCTCCCGGCCTGCCGTGGTGCACTAACCCCTTCAGGCTGTGTTCACCCTGCTAACCCCAGTCCTCTCTCTGTGCTCTGATGGAAGCCCGAGCCTCAGCTCGCAGCCCCGCCCACCCTGGCAGGTGAGCAGACAAGCCTCTCGGGCTGGTGAGTGCTGGTTGGCACTGATCCTTTGTGCAGGAATCTCCCCACTTTGCCCTCCGCACCCCTGTTGCTGCACTCTCCTCCATGGCTCCAAAGCTACACCCCTCCGCCACCCACAGTTTCCACCCATGTAGGGGCTTCCTAGTGTGTGGAAACCTTTCCTCCTTCACAGCTCCCTCCCACTGGTGCAGGTCCCATCCCTATTCTTTGGTCTCTGTTTTTTCTTTTTTACTTTTGCCCTACCCAGGTACGTGGGGGAATTTCTTGCCTTTTGGCAGATCTGAGGTCTTCTGCCGGCATTCAGTAGGTGTTCTGTAGGAGTTGTTCCACGTGTAGATGTATTTCTGGTGTATCTGTGGGGAGGAAGGTGATCTCCATGTCTTACTCTTCCACCATCCTCCCCTCCTGTCTTTAGGTATTTTTAAATTTCCCCTTTGATTTCTTAAGTGATTCATTGATTGTTCAGAAGCATATTTTTTGACCTCCATGTATTTTAGTATCTTACAGTTTTTTTTCCCTGTAGTTAATTTCTAATCTCATAATATTGTGTTTGGAAAAGATGCTTGATATGATTTCAATTTCCTTAAATTTACCGAGGCTTGATTTGTGATGCAACATGTGATCAATCCTGGAAGATGTTTCACGTGCAGTTGTGAAGGAAGTGTATTCTGCTGCTTTTGCATAGAATGTCCTATAAATATTAATTAATTCTGTTTGGACTAATGTGTCATTTAAGGTTTGTGTTTCCTTATTAATTTTCTGTCTGTATTATCTGCTCAGTGATGAAAATGGGGTGCTAAAGTCCCCCACTATTATTGTGTTACTGTCAATTTCTCTTTTCTGGCAGTTAGTATCTGTCTTATATAATGAGGTGCTCGTATGTTGACTGCATATATATTTAAAATCATTATATCTTATTCTTGGGTTGATCCCTTGATCATTATGTAGTGTCCTTCTTTGTGCTTTGTAACAGACTTTACTTTAAAATAGAATTTTTCTGATATGAATATAGCTACTCCAGCTTTCTTTTGATTTCCATTTGCTTGGAATAACATTTTCCATCCCCTCACTTTCAGTCTGTGTGTGTCCCTAGATGTGAAGCGGGTTTCTTCTGGAGAGTGTGTATATGGCTCTTGTTTTTGTAACCACTCAGCCAGTCTATACAGTTAATCTGTTTATGTTTAAGATAATTATTGATAGCTTTGTACTTACTGCCATTTTGTTCATTGTTTTGCATTTGTTTTTGTAGGTGTGTTTTCTTCCCTTCATTTTTTTTCTCCTCTATTGTGATTTGATGACTGACTTTAGTGTTGTGCTTCGATTCCTTTTTCATTTGTGTGTGTCTATCTATTGTAGATTTTTGGTTTGCAGTTACTGTAAGGTTTTGATATAGCAGTATATATACAAAGAAGAATGTTTTAAGTTGTTGGTATTTTAATTTCAAATGCATTTCCAATATCCTGCATTTCTGCTCTCCTCTTCTCACAGTTTCTGGTTTTGATATCATATCAGTGTGCAGATGATTTCCTACCTTTATTGTATGTTTGCCTTTACTGGCAAGCCTTATCATTCATAATTTTCTTCTTCCCTGTTTAGCGTTTTCTTTTCCACCTAGAGAAATTCCTTTAGTATTTGTTGCAAATCTTGTGTGGTAGTTCAGAATTTTCTTAGCTTTTGCTTGTCTGTAAAGCTTATGATTTCTCCCTCAAATTTGAATGACAGCCTTGTTGGGTAGAGTATTTTTCGTTGTAGGTTCTTCCCTTTCATCACTTTAAATGTATCGTGCCACTTCCTTCTTGCCTGGATAGCTTCTTCTGAGAAATCAGTTAATAACCTTATGGGAATTCCTTTGTATATTATTTGTTTCATTTTCCTCATTACTTTTAACATTTTTTCTTTATCTTTAATTTTTTATCAGTTTGATTACTCTGTGTCTCAGTGTGTTCCTCCTTGGTTATATTCTGCCTAGGACTCTCTAGGCTTCCTGGACTTGGATGACTGTTTCCTTTCTCATGTTAGGGAAGTTTTCAACTATTATCTCCTCAAATATTTTCTCAGGTCCTTTCTCTTTCTCTTCTCCTTTGGGGACCCCTACAATGTGAATGCTGTTGTGTTTAAGGTTGTCCCAGAAGTCTCTTAGACTGTCCTCATTTCTTTTCATTCTTTTTTATGTTTATCTGTTCTGCAGCAGTGATTTTCATCATTCTGTCTTCCAGCTCACTTATCCATTCTTCCACCTCAGTTATTCTGCTGTTGATTCCTTCCAGTGTATTTTTCATTTCAGTTATTGCATTGTTTATATCTGCTTGTTCATTCTTCAGTTCTAAGTCTTTCTTAACATTTCTTGTATCCTCTCAATCTGTGCCTCCATTCTTTCTCCAAGATTTTGGATCATATTTACTATTGTCACTTTGAATTCTTTTTCATGTAGATTGTCTATATCTACCCACTTAGTTGTTCTTCTGGGTTTTTTTCTTCTTCCTTCATGTGGAACACACTCCTGTGTTGTCTCATTTTGGCTAACTTTCTGTGGTTGTGATTTCCATTGCACAAGCTGTAAGACTGTAGAACTTCTTGTTTCTGCTTTCTGCCCCCTAGTAGGTGAAGCTGTCTAAGAAGCTTGTGCAGGCTTTCTACTGGGAGGGACTAGTTCCCTGCCCACTGGTGGGTGGAGCTGGGTCTTGTCCCTCTGGGGGACAGGGTCCTGTAAAAGGATGTGTTTATCAGGCAGTTGTTTATTCAGTGAGAGTTTAAGCAACCCTTCTGCTGTTGGGTGGGACTGTGCTCCTGCCCTGTTGGTTGTTTGGCATGAGGCATCCAAACACAAGACTACAGGCTGTTGTGTGGAGCCAGGTCTTGGGGAGAAAATGGCAGCTTCCATGACGTCTCACACCAATGAGTACTCATCAGAACTGCTGCCACCACCATTCTTGTCCCTGCAGTGAGCCACAGCCATCCCCCACCTCCATTGGAGACCTTCCAATAATAGCAGGTAATTCTGGCCCAGTCTCTTATGAGGTCACTGCTTCTTTCCCTGGGTCCTGGTGGGCGTGAGACCCTGTGTGTGCCCTCCAAGAGTGTAGCTTTTGTTTCCCTCAATCCTGTGGAATTTCTACCATCAAACCTCACTGGCCTTCAAAGCCAGATTCTTTGGGGTCTCCTCCTACTTTCAGACTCCCAGGTTTGGGAGCCTGATGTGGGGCTCAGAACTTTCACCTCTGTGATCAAACTCCCATGGTATAATAGTTTTCCAATTGTGGCTTGCCCACCTGCCATGTATGGGATTTGATTTATTGTGATTGCACTCCTCCTACCATCTCGCTGTGGCTTCCTCTTTGTCTTTTGATGTAAATTATCTTTCTTGGTAGGTTCCAGTGTTTGTTTCTCAGTGGTTCTTCAGTAGTTAATTGTGATTTGGGGGTTTCCATAAGAAGGGATGAACTCACGTCCTTCTACTCTACCATATTTTTTCCTCTTTGTTTAGCCCTTTACATTTCTGTCTTGCTCATTCTGTCAGCTGCAGGCTGGCTCCTTTTATAGTCACAAGATGCCTTGGTGTTTAAAGTGTCCAAAGGTCTCTGATACTCTAAAGGAAGAACAAAGAAAGGAGAGCACCTTTTCTCCTTTCACACTGAAATGTTGCCTGGAGTGGAAGCTAGAGGATTTTGTAGTACCTGTATACTTTGATCTCAAAGATCAGCCCAGAGGGTCCTCTCTTCTTCTAAATATTTTTCTGTAAATTCAGCATTCATGTTACAAGAGGCAAGCCTGAGAATCCCTGTTGGGAGGAATCCTCATTTCCAGCTCTTCTAGTTTCCTGGTGGAAGGCATTTCTCTTAATCTATCATTCTTTCTTTATCAATGCCTTTTGAGAGGTTTATTATAATGTTTCTTGGAAAAGGTCTCTGTGTTGAGGTGATTAGGTGTTCTCTTTGCTTCATGGACTTATATATCCAGGTTCTTCCTCAGGTTTCAGAAGTTTTCAGCTATTATTTCTTTAAATAAGCTCTCTGCTCCCCTTTTCCTTACTTGTTATTCTGGTATACCCATTTTCTTGTTTCCTTTTCTAATGGAGTTGAATAGTTCTTGTAGAATTTCTTTATTTAAAAAAAAATCGTAGTTTTATATACTCTTCTACCTGAAACATTTCTATATTTCTATCTTTGAGCTCACTAATTCTCTTTTACATATGGTCTGCTTTATTTCCCATACTTTCTAATGCATTCTTCATTTATTGAGTTCTTCACCTCCAGAATTTCTGATTATTTTAGCATTTCAATCTCTTTGGTAAAATATTACTTCTGTTCATTAATTATATTCCTGACCCATTTATACTGTCTTTCTGAGTTTTCTTATAGCTCATTGAGTTTCTACATTACAGCTATTTTGGAATCACTATCAGTTATATCACAATCTTCCATACTTTTAAGTTTGGCTTATGGAGCATTGCCATTTTCTTTTAGTGATATTGTTTTTCCATGGTTTTTCATGGTGCTTGATGAGTTTTTTCTTCTGCCAGCACATTTAAGATAACAAACACCTTTCTTATTTAGGTAAAGCTTTGTTTACTTTAATTCTAGCAATTCAAGAATTTGGTAATTAGAGGTCTTTCTTTTGTTTTGTAGTCAGTGTTGCTATAATACAAGTGTTTGCTTCCTCTTATGTGAACTACCTCTGCCTATATTTGAGAATTGTCACTTTTTACCCTCCAACACCTCTGCTAGATGTGTGGCAGCGCCCTTGTAATAACCATTTTTGCCTTCAGGGTCACTGATGCCTTGCTGCTGACCGTGTCAGTGCTGTTGCTGGTTTTACCACCAGGGTCACTATGATTGCAGGTATTTCTACTGTATCTGGGATTTTATGGGTCAGACACACTTCCACTATGGCAGGGGGAAGGAGAAGATGGAGTGGGAGCTGGGGTCATAGGTACCTCTATTGTGTTTGGGGTGTTAGGTTTGTGCACACTGCTGCCACAGGCAGGGAGGCCACAGTTGCAGTTGCAGGTGCTGCTGAAGCTGGAGGGACTATGGCTGTGGGGACTTTCACCATAGCTCTCCAGTTCCCTATGGCCTTGAGTACTACTGTAGCCAGAAGACTGGTGTCATCTATACTGCCTCCACTGCTGCTGCCAGGTTCTCTGGTGCTGCAGACTCAACCACTGTGGTCTGTGGCATGGTACTGCAAGCACTGCCTCCCCTGTTTCTTAGTTCCACTTCATCTACATGTTCCCATCCATCCACTTTCGGATGTACAGATGTGTGAATCTCTCTGGCATCTTGGTTTTCTGGGTAGATAACCATTTATTGAGTTATGGATGTTTTAGTTGTACACTGAAGGGGAGAGAAAAAGATCCTTTCAAGCCAAGATGATGTTGATTTCACTATTAATTAGATGGTTAATTTTTTTGACATTTAGTGTTATTAATTATATGGTTAGATTAACATCTGTCATATATGGTTTTCTGTGTGTCTCAAATAATTTTTGTTCTTTATTGTCTTCTTTTGTAATTAGTGGGTATTTTCTTAGGTAATATTTTAATTCTTTTATTAAATTCAAATATATTTTTGATTATAATCTTAGTATCTTAGTGGTTGCTTTAAAGCTTACAGTATAATATCTTAATATTTCAGATTTATACTGACAGTTCCAGTGAAATATGAAAACATCACAGTTACAAGCTCTGTTTTCTCCCTATTTTTTGTACTGTTTAAAAAATGAAATGCCTGTAATGTTTATGTATGTTACAAACCCAACAATACATTGATATAACAATTTATATAATTTTTATGTATTTAAACAAAAAAGGCAAGCAATGTGTTTGTAGATTGTGCTATATTAAATTTCGTATTTAGCCTTTTGGGTTTTTTAAAGTTTTTCCTCAGAATTTCAGTTGCCACCTGGTCCCATTTATTTTCTCCAATATATCTTTGTTCCTAACTTAATATTTTGTGATGTTATTGCCAAATTTATTACATTTCTATAAGTAATAGGCCCAAGGTAATGATTTTGTTCATATTGTTTTACGAAATTGTTGTCTTAAATCAGTCAAGAGAAGAAATGTACAATTTATTTATTTGGTAATTGTCAACATAATTACATTTTACTATTGTGTTTATTTATTTATTTTTATCTGTAGATTTTACTAACTGTCTGCTGTCACTTGTTCTCAGGCTGAGGAACTTCCTTAATTATTTCTTATATGGTGGGTCTTTTAGCAAAGAATAATCTTTTTTAGCACAGGGAGATCAGCTCAGTTGTTTGTGACCACCTAGAGGGGTGGGATAGGGAGGGTGGGAGGGAGGGAGATGCAAGAGGGAAGAGATATGGGAACATGTGTATATGCATACCTGATTCACTTTGTTATAAAGCAGAAACTAACACACCATTGTAAAGCAATTATACTCCAATAAAGATGTTAAAAAATTTTTAATTAGGTGTTCATTTTACCCTCATTTTTGAATGTTAGTTTTTCTGGATATAAGATTCTTGATGTACATATTTGTTGTTGTTTTGTTTTTATAATGAACACTTTAAATATGACATTCCACTGCATTCCAGCCTCTGGTTTCTGATATCAAGTTACCTGTTACTCTTATTTTGGTTCACTTGTATGTGACAAGTCATTTTTCTTTTAGTGTTTTCAGGATGTTCTCTTCATCTTTGGTTTTTAATATTTTTACCACTGTGTCTCTGGGTATAGATCTCTTTTTGTTCATCCCGCTTGAGATTCTTGGATGTGTAAATTAATTTTTTAGATCAAATTTAGTGTCAGTTTTTAGTCATTTTCTTTTCCAATATCTTTTCAAACACTTTCTCTCTGCTCCTGCAGGGAACCCTATTACATGTGTTGGTGCAGTTTATGGTGCACATCATTTTTCTGAGACTCTATATTTTTCTTTATTTTTTCTGTTTTTCAGATTGCATAATCTCTATCAATTTACCTTTATTATTCTTGATTATTTTTCTTCTGCAAGATAAAACGTAATGTTGACCTCCTTGTAGTAAAATTTTCGTCTTGGTTATTTTACTTTTAAACTCAAGATTTTCCATTTGACTCTTTTTAATAATTTGTCTCTTTATTTGATACTTTTATGTGATGATACAATGTCTTCATACCTTCAAATAATTGGCTAGGCATTTTTAAAGTAATTTGGACATATTGATAGTAACTAATTATTTGTTTACTAAGTTAAACATCTAGGGTCTTTCAAATATAGTTTCTGTTACTTAATATTTTTTCCTGTGACTGGGTCAAACTTTTCTGTTTCTGTGCATGCCCTGGTATTTTGCTGAAATTTTGACATTTAAAATGTATTTAAGCTATTCTAGATATCCATTTATCTTTCCCTCTTTTATTGTTGTTATTTGCTTGTTTTTTTATTTATTTGTCTTATAACTTGAGTGAAGTAATTATTTTCCTCCAAAAATATTCAGGCTTATGTTCTGGATCATACATGTTTCTCCATATTTTTATCTTTTAGCCTCCTTAGCTAGAGATTGCCCCTATGTTGGTATAATTGACTTATTGGTAAAAGTTGTGCTTAAGCCTTATTCTTTAGTGAAATTTTTATCCTTTACCATTGGATGTATGTATGGCTTGAAGGTTGTATTACAGTGCAAGAAGTTAATATATTTTTGTTCCATCTAGGCACTAGTAGTTTGCAGATTCTTTCTCTGAACACTTCTGAGAAAGTGAAGATTTCAAGACATGTCCTGCCTTCCAGATTTCCAGTAATTATTGTAAAATCATATCTGAGACTGGCTTACTAGGAGTTGGACTTGGCTCAGAGTAGTTTAGTGTTCAGTCAAAGGTTGTGTTTAAATCCCCTTTTCCAATGAAGTTTCAGACCTCTCCTAATGGGTGTGCAAGGTTTGGGAAATGCTCTGAACTCTGCCCTGTGTCTTGCTCTGATTGCTTCTGAGTGTGTGTGCCCAGAATTGACTGTGCTACCAGGAAGACTCTTACTGGTTGTTTTTTTATCTGATTATTTTCATTAAAATTTTTGATGCTCTGTCTTTCTATTTGTATCATGGCTACCAGCTTCTTTTAAGTTCTTCTCCACCAAGATCTCCATTGACATTTGTAACACCCTTCGGCATCTAGTTCTCCACTCAATTCTGAAAGCTGTCAATTCTCTCAGGCAAATATGCAGTGCTCTCCATCCTTATGGCCAGGCTTTCTTCATGGCAGAACCTCTGGACCATCACAAAATGTCTGGGGTAGCAATTTACTTTTCTGAGTGATACACCTACTCTTTTAGTGGGTACTGAGGGAAAATTAAAGCACATGCTCTTCTTGGCTTTCTCTTACATATGAAAGGTTCACCCTGTGATTGATCTGGGGCATGAGCAGTAATAGCCAGAATAATCTCAGCCTGCAGCACTAATTGTAGAACATCCACCCTATGAAATGTTGGAGTAAGGGACATCCAGACATCTCAGTGTGATTGCCAGGGATAGAGCTTTTGTAATACAAGGCTGAGAGAAGATGACAAATGCTAACCATCTGCCTCTCCTAGGAGGAAACTGTAGTCCAGATATGAATCTAGGAAAAGAAAAAGCCAGTCTCTTTGGCCGAATACCCCTGGGGTAGAATTTCTATAATGTAGAGTTGGTAGGGGAGGGGCTCAAATGATACAGTCTCTTGCTATTGTTACAGAGATTTAATAGATATTCTTAAATGAATATTTCTCTTTTTGCTATATTCCCTTAAGATAATTTCCAGAGATTTAAAATCATTGGTTTTTATACTTTTCACCACTTAAATTGTTTTTCTGGGAAGATAGTTTGTTGAACTTCTTACTTCATCATAACAGAAGTCTCACTTTCAGTTTGTTAGTTTCTTATGAAGCTAAATATAGTCTTACCATACCATCAAGCAATCATGATGTTAGGTATTTTTCCAACTTATTTGAAAACTTATGTCCTTTTAAAATCCTGTGCAAGAAGATTTAGAGCAATTTTATTTAAAATTGCCAAAAGCTGACAGCAAGCAAGATGTTCTTCAGTAGGTGAATAAAAAATAGAATGCAATAAAATAATGAACTATCAGTCTAATCAACAAAATGGATTAATCTTAAACATATATGGCTAAGTGAGGGAAGCCAGACTTTAAGGCTACATATTTTGTGGTTCCATGCATATATCACTCTGGAAAAGGCAAAACTACAGGGAGAAAAGCTAGATTAGTGATTTCCAGGAGGCTTGAAAAGGGGAATAGTTGAATAGGTGAAGCATAGGGAATTTTTTTTTAGGAAAGTGAAACTATTTTGTTTGATGTTGTGGTGAATATATGACACTATGCACCTGTGAGAACCTGTAGAATTTTAGAGCACAAAGAGTAAATTAATATATGCAAGTTTTAAAAAGTAAAAGTTTTGGAGATCATAGAATTGAATGGAGATTGCAGAAAAAGTATCTAACTGTATTGCAAATGTATAAAGTATCCTGATTGAAGGGGAGGGGAAATGGTGTTGATGTAACTAACTAATATTAAAGGTAAAATAAACACTGTACCTTAGTTAATAACGTAAATTTTCCTAAAAGTATGAGTTAAACTTGTTAAAATTCTATATATGTGTACTATAATTGAACAATTAATAAACTGATGGTGGATAATGGATGATAGAAGCCAGACCTTTAATTGTTGGAGTGGGAACCTCAAACAAGCAGAGATAGAAGGCTAGACTGGAACATGTGGAGATGGATTACAGAGGTAGATATATGAACTCATGTTTAGTTTAATATACATACAGATGGATATGCATTTAAATCTTTATAAATATGTCACATACATAGGTTAGTATTGTTAAAAAAAAAAAAAAGATAAACAGAAACCTCAGCTAAATAGTTGAAATACCAGAAGGGGGAGCTCTCACACCCTGAAATGGTAGCAGAGCCCCACAAGAAGAAAGATTCCTCTTCTTTCCTGGCAAGGACTGAGCCAATAAAAAGCCATGAACTTTTTGTTTACTATAGCGCTCCTAACTTCCTTTCCCCTCTATAAAAGTATTATTTTTCCCTTGCTGTGTGGGTACTTACACATGGCTCACCACTGAATTGCAATTATCTGCGGATCCCAAATAAACCCATCTTTTCTGGAGAAATATCTGTGTTCTATTTGTTTTCAGGTTAGCATTTTGGTGGCCCATATGTGAACCATAGAAGATTCTCAACAGCTCTGGAGCTGGTAAGAAAACAGGAGTGGTACCCACAATTGAGCCCATTGTCACTCACTGTTTTTCTTGCTGACCCTGGAGTTTGAAGGTACATCTTTCTCCTTGATCTAAGCTCACACCCTCTTCATTTTTAACACTCCAAGCTTTATTTTATTTAAAAGCTTTGTCATTCTTGGTTAAGTACTTGTTCTGTTGCAAGTACTCATTTGGCACTTCAGTCTGATCTTGAGATCAGACTATTTCAACTAAAACTGGCTGAAAATGCCTTCAGCCCAATTCCTTTGGGAAGGTGCTGCTTCTAATAAAGCTGCATTGTGATTTTAGTTATCAGCCTGTTCCTTTGGAAGGGCAGTCCTCTGGAGACTGGCTTAAAAAAGCCTTTGTCCTGGTTCCTCTAGGACCAAGCTGCCTTCATAGTACTGGGTAGGATTGATTTGTAAGATGTTTTAGTTGAACCATTTGTGCTATAATATATTTAAACTGTTTAAAATTGTTCTTTACTCTAGAAGAAAAGCCTCTGAGAAAAAGGATCCCAGTCACCTAAATATTTTGAGTGTTTCCCCCACCACAGGGCTTTTGTTCAATTTTATGTTTAAAAACTGCAGTCTTACTCATGTGCTTTTCTTCCCCCTCAAGTTTAATTGAGATATAATTGACATACAGCACTGTAAATGTTTAAGATGTACAGCATAATGATTTGACTTACATATGTCATGAAATGGTTATCAGGGAATGATATAATTTTTAGACATTTAAAATAATCTTAGTGAAGGTAAAATAATTTTTTTCAGGTTTTTTTTAAAGCTTTTCGTTTTGAATTTTTTTGTTTCATTTATTTTGCCTCTTTTGGCATTATCTTTTACTTTATGTTTTGATTTGGTTCAAAATTCAAAAGCTATTTTTAACTAAATTGACTGACCCAACCAAAGGCAAGTTAGAATATCAATAGCCATTATAAGGAACTTTTGAAATCCTCAAACTTAATTTCCTTCAAACTGAATTTGACTAAAAAAGCTCTAAAATTTCCAGAACTGAGTGGAATGCTTGTTTTGATTGGTATTTTTAGGCTTCCCAAAGTAATCAGGAGTTTAAAACTGTCTCTCTGCAAAATAAGATTTTAATATTAACTTAGGCAAATGATTAAAGAAAGATAAAAGTACTCCTGAAGCCTCAGGCTCTTCTTTATTGGGTTCTTTATCAGTCTCCACCTCCAGCAGCATCTTCTCTCTCACACACAGACTCCATTAGACCTCACCCCCAGTGCTATTTTTCTCCTTTCTTTCTATTCCACCTATACCTCCTCTATACCCTCAATTCCCCTATACTAATTCTCTCACCGAACTTTCCTTTTTCCCTGAAACTCTGCCCACTCCTTTTTCTTCTGAATTTGTCAAAACTTACTCGTTTAAAATTAAGCCTTCTGAGTGTCTAGAGACTAAACTCTTAACATCTTATACTCCCTGAACTAAAGCTGATCTGTGAACCACAGTCAAAAGTTTTCCCAATGTTAATAAGAATCCTCACAGATTTGCTGAGGAATTTAATATAGCCATTCAACTCATCAAACTGGTTTCTCTGACTTATATCAACTAGTTCATATGTTTGTCAATGAAGGCCACGCCCAGCATTGGATGAAAACTGCTAATTGGGAAAGTTCTGAAAGCTCTCTAGAATTACAACTGGGTTTCCAGTCCACTAACTTGGCATGTAATCAGGCTTGAGCAATTGCTAGGCAACTTCATTGAGTGATTCTTAGGGCTTTCCAAAGACTGCTGATAGGAACAAATTTCAATTTTACATACAACAATCTGACAAGCCTGTTTATTATTATTACAATTGACTTAAGAATAATTTTAAAGAAAATTCTTATCTCCCTTTAGATGTGGATTCCACCTGTGTAGTTTGAACTCTGTTTATTAATGGACTGAAGTGGGATCTTTCCTTTCTAGTAAAAAAAGGACCAGGATGGAATGGGAAACTATGTTCACTACAGATTTAATTAGTTTAACAAACCAGCTCTCTTAAACTTCTGAAGAGTCACCTCCAAGGAAAACTGCCAAACTTATTAATCTTCAAATCCAGCAAATGATGGCTCTCAAATGAAACCAAAGTCTTCATAGCTTTTTCTATTATTGAAAAGAGCCAGGACATTTGGAAAGAGATTGTTACAAATTTAGTGCTTTAAGAGTCTTCAGCCCTCTAACCAGTCTTTCCAACTTTCTCCCAATTATCAATGATGGGGCTCCAAGAAAACTACAGTAACTCTTCCCAATGATCCCTCTTAATTATCTTGGAGAAATATTTCTCCAGATTGGGGATAAATCTGTCTTTGTCCTACGTGACACCAAAGCCACAGTCTAGATGCTCAATTCCACTACTATCAAGCAGCCCTTGCCTTGAAGTACTGAAACTGTTCAAATAGTAGGGCTTTCTAATGGACTTCAAGAGATTCCTCTCTCTGGACTTATTCACTTTTATTTAGGCTCTTTAAGAGATCAGCTTGGTGCTTTGTGACCACCTAGAGGGGTGGGATAGGGAGGGTGGGAGGGAGGGAGATGCAAGAGGGAAGAGATATGGGAATATATGTATATGTATAACTGATTCACTTTGTTATAAAACAGAAACTAACACACCATTGTAAAGCAATTATACTCCAATAAAGATGTTAAAAAAAAGAGAGATACACATTGTTTTCACCTTAGTTCTTCTTCCCCTAACCATTTATTACACCAAGACTTCTTAGAGAAATATGCCAGAATTCCTTTCTCCCAAAAGGAGGAAATAATTCTAGAAACTGAAAGTAGTCATCAAAGTAACTGATCAGTGATTTAAATGATCCTTTGACATCTTTTATATGCTTAGTCTCTGATGGTACTTGAGCAAATTCTGGAAACACTGATCATTTGTTCTGATTGTATCAGTTACCACTTTCCTTATGGGAAAAATTTCCAACTTAATGTTGGTAAAATTCATATGACACCTCCCATAAAAATTCAAATAGACCCTTCTAAATATCTTCACAGCATTTATCAATACCCTATAAGTAAAGACGCCCTTCAAGGCCTAAAGACAATAATACAAGATTGAAAGGCTTAAGACATGATTATCCCTTGTACTAGCCCCTGTAACATTCTCATTTTATTGTTGAGAAAACCTAATAGCTAAGATTAGAGGTTTGTCCTAATATCATTTTCCCTCAACATCCTGTTGTTCTTAACCCTCATTGTTACTAGCATCCATTCCCACTGAAAGTATATTCTTTACTGTAACTGATTTATGTAGTCCGTTCCTTAGTTTTCCAGTTAATGAAGCTAGCCAATACATTAACCAGGGAAGGAAACAACTCACCTGGACAATAATGCCTCAGGGCTTTACTGAGAGTTATTCTTATCTCTCACAAATCTCTGAAGACTGACCTGGATGACATTAAATATTCTAGCAGTTCTACTTTGTTGCAATATGTTAATGATTTCCTTTTTTGCTCTTCTTCTCAAGCCTTCTTTCAGGCATGCAGAATACACTTGTAAATGCTTTTAGACTTAAAGGGACATACCATTGTCAAAGAAAAATTGCAGTTACCCAAACCCAGTTTTGATATTTAGTGCATCTGATATCAGAACAAAGGCTACACCTAAATCCAGATAGATTTCATGGTGCCCTAAGTTCCCAAAAACCCAAATGTTTTCTCTGGCTAGTTGGTTACTGCCAAAATTGCGTTTCAAATTTCTCTCTTACAGCAAAACCTCTACATGTTTTACTCAACAATAACAACATTGCCCCAATTTTATAAGAAGAATCAGACAACTTAGCGTTCAAGATCTTAAAGGAGAGTTTGATGAACCCACCTGCCCTTGGGCATCCCAATTAACATAATCTCTTTTTAAATTTTTGTACATAAAAAGGAAAGAAATGATCTTTGGGTGCTCACCCAGAACAATGGGAACCACCATTTATCCATAGGGATTTATAGCCAGCTACTGGACCCTGTGACATGGGGATACCTCCCTTGCCTTACAGTCATTATGGCCACTTCCATTTTAGTTAATGCCACCAAGAAAATCACTGCAGAATCTCTTTAACCATTTGTGTACCTTGTACAGTGGAACCTGTCCTGAATTCTCACTACATTCAACAATTCTCAGCCAGTCACCTTATCTCCTATGACATCCTTTTGTTAACCGTCTCTGACATAACCCCTTTAACATTGTAATAAGCTTAACCTGGCTACTTTTTTCCCTTCTGTCACCAACAAAATTCCTCACAACTCTTTAATGCTAACAGATCACCTCCTGACTCTTCATGATGATCTGTAGAAAATTCCACTGGGTAACATTGAGTTTTCTTGGTTCACTGATGGTTCTTATGTAAAAGGTGACAATGGCAAGTATTGTGCTGGGTATGCTATTATAACTTCTTTTGATATTGTTGGGGCAGAATCTTTACCTGTGGTTACTTCAGCCCAACAAGCTAAATTATATGTTCTTAAATGGTCTTGTACTTTAACTGAGGGCAAAACTGCCTATATTTATACTGATAATACATATACTTTCAGAGTAGTTCATAATTTTGGAATGTTGTAGAAGCAATATGGCTTTCTTACTTCCAGACAAAATAAAATTTGAAATGTTCTCTATGTTCTGAAATTATTGAATGTAATACTTTTACTTGCTACTTTAGCTATTATTAAGATGTTGGGATGTTCTAAACTTGATCCTCTGGAAGCTAGGGGAAATCATCTTGCTGTTAATTCTTCAAGGAACACTACTCTTAAAGTGACCAACTGCTGTTATGGTCCAAAGGGATATTTCCCAAATGATAATTTAGAAACAATAAACTGTCTAGGGAAGTCCAAAGTTGTCTTCATAAAAGGAGAAACATAATTGAGATTTCAACAATTGCTGGTTTAATAATGAAGAAAGCTCTGATTTGGAGCAAATGACAACCCAGTTCTACCTGCGACTCTAAAATTCTCAATTTCTATCACCGTATGTGCATTAAATTATTCATCTAGTAATAAAATGATAGTCTTCATGAATTAATACTGGTAGGGAAACATTAAAAACAAACATAAAGAATGCTTAACTCACTTGTCTCACTGGTCCAAACTAAAACCCAGGGAAGTCTGTGAAAACTACTCCTCAACATTTTAGAATGCCTAGTGGACTGTACAAATTCCGGCCAATGAATTTCATACAACTTCCTCTGTCTCATAGGTATAAATATGTTCTAAAATAATAATAAACAATAACCTCAGTTCAATAGAGTTTGTTGGGAGACCAGAAAGAGGAGCTCTCACACCCTGTGATGCTAGCAGAGCCCAATAGGAACTAAAAAGATTCCCCTTCTTTCTTGGCAAGGACTGAGGCAAAGAAAACCCATAGACTCTTTGTTTACTAAAGCCTTCTCCACTTTCTTTTCTTCTCTATAAAAGTGTTCTCTTTCCCTTGCTGTGAAGGGGCTTGCACATGTATTGCCATGGTTGAAGACCCCAAAATGCAATCCTCTACTGATTCTCAATAAACTTATCTTTGCTGGAGAAATATCTGGCATTCTATTTGTTTTCAAGTTAACTTTATACAAGCTTATATTTTCTTGTTCTGTCAGCTGAGAAGACCTAGAAATAATAATACTCCAGTAGAAATAGTTACACCAATCAACTAAATCTTATATCATAATACCATTCTCCAATTAAATAAACAAGGGGTCCTTGGATAAATGACTAACTCAGAATTGAGCTTGTTCTACCACAAGGAAACTGGTGTTGGTGACAGCCATTTTGGTATCCTCCCTATAGTTTATTAGTGAAGGGATCTGACCCAACTGAGCAGCCATTTGGCACAAGTACTGTGATGTCTTAGGCCAAGTAGCTAGCTGAGCAAGGACAGAGCCCTACCTGCCAGCGGGGAGTTGCCTTAAGATCCCCTGAGCTCACAAGTACTCCAGGACCCAGCCCTGCCCAGCAGACAGGAAGAACTAGCCATGGAACACCCCCAATGGCCCCACAGCCAGCCATCGGTTCTTGGCCTCAAACATCAGGAGACTGACACTAAAAATGGGAAACCCAGGTCCTTGCCAGAGAATCCAGGACACGGGTCTGCCTAAAAGTGAGCCAGTACTAAACTTGAGACTCACAGACCTTGACCCCACCCATCAGTGGGCCAAACACTATTCAGGAACAGTAGGTCCTACAGCCAGAAAACCCAAGACATGACCCCACTCACCAGTGGGCCAGCACTAGCCCCAGGACATGGCCTCACTCACACTGGGTGGGCACAAGTCCTAGGATCTAATGAGACTTTGCTTTACCCACCAGTGGGCAGATTCAAACCCCAGGACTACTTCAGCACCGCAGCCTGTCACATCAAGACCCAGCCCACTCACCAAAAGGCCAGCATCCACCCTTATCATCTTGAGCCTTGGCACTGACAACTAGCAGACCAATAATAGCTCTGGAACACGTGAGCTCCTCAGTAAGCTGCTGCAGAATACAGCAAAACCCACCAAGAGGCAAACACCAGATCCTAAAAATATCAGACCACCCAGCCAGCCACCCTGGGATCTGGCCCTACTCACCAGAGTGTAGATACCAACTTTGGGACAACCCAGACCCTGCAGCTGGTCATATAAGAAACCAGCCCCATCCACTAGCTAGACAACACTATATCTGGGATGGCCAGCCTCACAATCGCCCACACTAAAACATGGCTCCATCCACCAGTGGACCAGGACTAGCCCCAGGACACTGCAACTAGCCACCTCATGACACAACGCTGCCAACAAGCAAGGCATGATATATTTAAAATGATGAAAGGGAAAAACCTACAACCAAGAATACACTAAGCAGCAAGGCTCTCATTTAGATTTTATAGAGAAATCAAAAGCTTTACAGAGAAGCAAAAACTAGGAGAATTCAGCACCAAAGAACCAGCTTTACAACAATTGCTAAAGGAGATTCTGTAGGTGGGAAACACAAGATAAGAAAACAAAAGAGGAAGGGAAGAAAAAATACTACAAAAACAAACCAAAAAAATTAAGAAAATGCAATAAACACATACTTATCAATAATTAACTTAAATGTAAATGGATTAAATTCTTGAACCAAAAGACATAGAATGGGTGTGTGGATACAAGAACAAAACCCATGTATATGCTGTCTACAAGAGACCAAATTCAGACCTAGGGACACATACAAACTGAGAGTGAGGGAATGGAAAAATATATTCCATGCAAATGAAAATCAAAAGAAAGCTGGAGTAGCAATATTCATTCATATCAGACAAAACAGTCTTTAAAATAAGGAATGTTAAAAGAGACAAAGAAGGACACTACATAATGATCAAGGGATCAATCAAACAACAAGACATAATAATTGTAAATGTATATGCACTCAACATACAAGCACTTCCATAGATAAGGCAAATACTAAAAACAATAAAAGGAAACATTGACAGTAACACAATAATAGAGGGAGATTTTAACACCCCACTTTCATCAAAGGGCAGATAATATGAACAAAAAATTAATAATGAAATAGAAGCCTTATTTGACACATTAGACCACATAGACTTAATTGATATTTACAGGACATTCCAAGTGAAAGCAGCAGAATACACTTTCTTCTCGAGTGCACATGGAACATTTTCCAGGATAGATCACACGTTACATACAAATCAAGCCTCAGTAAATTTAAGAAAATTGAAATAAGTTCAAGCAGCTTTTTTGACCTCAACTCTATGAGATCAGAAATCAATTAGAGGAAAAAACTGTAAAAAACACAAACACATGGGGGCTAAACAATACGTTACTAAGCAGCCAATGAATCACTAAAGAAATCTAAAAGGAAATCAAAAAATACCTAGAGACAAATGACAATGAAAACACGCTGATCCAAAACCTATGGGACACAGCAAAAGCAGTTCTAAGACAGAAGTTTATAGCAATACAGTCTTATCTTGGGATACAAGAAAAATCTCAAATAAACAACCTAACCTTACACTTAAAGCAACAAGAGGAAGAAGAGCAAACAAACACAAAGTTAGTGGAAGGAAATTAATCATGAATATCAGATCTGAAATCAATGAAATAGAGGCAAAGAAACCAACACAAAGGTCAATGAAACTAAAAGCTTGTTTTCTGAGAAGATAAACAAAATTAATTAACCTTTAGCCAGACTCATCAAGAACAGAAGGGAGAGGACTCATATCAATAAAATTAGAGATGAAAAAGAAGTTACAAACAACAGCACAAAAATAATAAGGATCAGAAGAGACTACTATAAGCAACTATAAGCCAATAAAATGGGCAACCAGGAAGAAATGGACAAATTCCTACAAAGGTACAAACTTCCAAGACTGAACTAGGAAGAAAGAGAAAATATAAGCAGACAAATCAGACAAGTAAGGAAATTGAAACTGTGATTAAAAAACTTCCAACACAAAACTCCTAGATGGTCTCACAGGTGAATTCTATCAAATACTTAGAAAAAGGCTAATTAATACCTAACCTGCTGAAACTGTTCCACAAAAATTGCACAAGAAGGAACATGCCCAAGTTCATTCTTTGAGGCCAACGTCACCCTGATAACAAAACCAGACAAAATTATCACAAAAAAGAAAATTACAGGCCAGTATTACTGAAGAACATAGATGCAAAACTTCTCAACAAAACACTAGCAAACTGAATCCAACAACACATTAAAAGGATCCTATACCTTGATCAACTGGGATTTATCTCACTGATGCAAGGATGCTTCAGTAAACGCAAATCAATCAATATGCTACACCATATTAAAAAATTGAAGAATCAAAAGCATACAATCATCTCAATAGATGCAGAAAAAGCTCTTGACAAAATTGAACAAAAAATTGTGATAAACACTCTCCAGAAAGTGCATAAAGAGGGACTATTTCTCAACATAAAAAAATGTGATATATGACAAAACCAGAGGAAACATGATACTCAATGGTAAAAAGCTGAAAATATTTCCTCTAAAATCAGGAACAAGACAAGGATGTCCACTCTCACCACTTTTGTTCAACATAGTTTTGGAAGTCCTAGCCACAGCAATCAGAGAAGAAAAAGAAATAAAATGAATCCAAATTGTAAAAGAAGTAAAATTGTCACTGTTTGCAGAAGACATAATACTATTCATTGAAAATTCTAAAGATGCTACCGGAAAACTACTACAGCACATCACTGAATTTGGTAGTTACAGGTTACAAAATTAATACACAGAAATCTTGCATGCCCATACACTTACAAGGAAAGATCAGAAAGTGAAATTAAGAAAAGAATCACGTTTACCATTCCAACAAAAAGAATAAAATAATTAGGAATAAACCTACTTAAGGAGGTAAAAACCTCAAAAACTCAAAAAACTGTAAGATACTGATGAAAGAAATAAAAGATGACACAACAGGTGCAGAGACATACCATGTTCTTAGATTGGAAAAATCGATACTGTGAAAATGACTATACTACCCAAAGCTATCTACACATTCAAGGCAATCCTTACCAAATAACCAATGGCATTTTACACAGAACTGGAACAAAAAATTTCACAATCTGGGCTTCCCTGGTGGCACAGTGGTTGAGAGTCCCCCTGCCAATGCAGGGAATACGGCTTCGTGCCCTGTTCTGGGGAGATCCCACATGCTGTGGAGTGGCTGGGCCCATGAGCCATGGCCACTGAGCCTGCATGTCCAGAGCCTGTGCTCCACAACAGGAGAGGCCACAACAGTGAGGGGTCCAAGTACAGAAGAAAAAAAAATTTCACAATTTGTAATGTAACACAGAAGATCCTGAATAGCCAAAGCAAACTTGAGGAAGAAAAATGCACTGGAGGAATGAGGTTTCCTGACTTCAGACTAAACTACAAAGCTACAGTCATCAAAACAGAATGGCTCTGGCACAAAAATGGAAATATAGATCAAAGGAACTGGATACACATTCCAGACATAAACCCACACATATATGGTCACCTAATCTGTCACAAAGGAGGCAAGAATATACAATGGAGAAAAGACAGTCTCTTCAATAAGTGGTGATTGAAAACAAGACAGCTGCATGTAAAGGAATGAAATTAGAACACTCCCTAACACCATACACAAAAATAAACTCAAAATGGATTAAAGACCTAAATGTAAGGCCAGATACTATAAAACTCTTAGAGAAAACATAAGCAAAACACACTTTCACATAAATTGCAGCAAAATCTTTTTTGATCCACTTCCTAGAGTAATGAAAATAAAAACAAAAATAAAGACATGTGACCTAATTAAACTTGAAAACTTTTGCACGGCAACTGAAACCATAAACAAGACAAAATGACAACCCTCAGAATAGGAGAAAAAATTTTCAATGAAGAAATTGACAGGAGATTCATCTCCAAATTATACAAACAGCTCATGCAGCTCAATATATAAAAAAATAAACAACCCAATCCAAAAATGGGCAGAAGACCTAAATAGACATTTCTCCAAAGAAGATATACAGACTTCCAACAAACACATGAAAGGATGCTCAACATCACGAATCATTAGAGAAATGCAAATCAAAACTACAATGAGATATCATCTCATACCAGTCAGAATGGCCATCATCAAAAAATCTACAAGCAATAAAGGCTGGAGAGGGTGTGGAGTAAAGGGAACCTTCTAACACTGTTGGTGGAATGTAAATTGGTACAGTCACTATGCAGAAGAGTATGGAAGTTCCTTGAAAAGCTAAAAATAGAGCTACCATATGGCCCAGTAATCCCACTCCTAACCATATACCTGGAGAAAAACATAGTTCATAAAAATGCATGCACCCCAATGTTCATTGCAGAACAATTTACAAGAGACAGGACATGGAAACAACTTAAACTGTGTATGAACAGAGCAATGGATAAAGAGGATGTGGTACATATATACAATGGAATATTACTCAGCCATAAAAAGCACAAAAAATGCAATTTGTAGCAACATGGGTGGACCTAGAGATTGTCGTACTGAGTGTAGTAAGTCAGACACAGAAAGAAAAACATCATATGATATCACGTATATGTGAAATCTAAAAAAAAAGTGTACAGATGAACTTATTTATGAAACAGAAATGGAGTCACAGATGTAGAAAACAAACTTGTGGTTACCAGGGGATAAGGCAGGGAGGGATAAATTGGGAGATTGGGAATGATGTACATATACACACTACTATATATAAAATAGATAACAGATAAGAACCTACCACATATCACAGGGAACTCTACTCAATACTCTGTAATGACCTATATGGAAAAATAATCTAAAAGAAAAGAGTGGATATTTGTAAATGTATAACTGATTCACTTTGCTGTACACCTGAAACTAAAACAACACTGTAAGTCATCTATACTCCAACACATTTTTTTAAAAAAGCTTATGAATATTCACATAATAGGAGGCTCAGAAAGAAGAGAGACAGAAAGGGGCATAGAACATATTTAAAGGTATAATAGCTGTATATTTTCCAAAACTGAGAAAGGAAACAGACATGCAGTAACAGTAAGGACAGAGTCCCAAACAAGAAGAACTCAAAGACACACATGCCAGGACAAATTATAATGAAAATGGAAAAGTTCAAGATAAGTAGAGAGTATTAAAAGAAACAAGGGAAAAGCAACAAGTTACATACAGATAAACTCCCATTAGTCTATCAACTGACTTTTCAACAGAAACTCTGCAGACCAAAAGGCAGTGGCAAAATATATTTAAAGTGATGAAAGAAAACAAATACTATTACCTACCCAACAATACTTTCATTCAGAGTTGTTGAAGATATAAAAAATTTTACAGATAAGAAAAAGCCAAAAGATTTCAGCACCAACAAACCACTTTTATAAAAATGTTAAAAATAACTTAGTGTAAAAGGCCAGAACTAGAAAAATGAAGCTTAAAAAAAGCAAAAATCTCATTGGTTATGGCAAATATACAGTAAAGGTAGGAAATCAATGATGTATAAAGCTAGTAGGAAATTTAAAAGATGAAAATAGTAAAATTGTCTATAGGTGCAATAAATAGTTAAGGAATACACAAAACAAAAACATGTAACATATGATATCAAATACAGTAAACATGGGAGAAATGTAAAAATGCAATATTGTTAAAACATGTTTGGGAGTCCTTCAAGATGGCAGAGAAGTAAGATTTGGAGATCAGCTTCCTCCCTACAAATACATCAAAAATACATCTACATGTGGAACAACTCCTACAGAACACCTAATGAACGTTGGCAGGAGACCTCAGACTTCCCTAAAGGCAAGAAACTTCCCACACACCTGGGTAGGGTAAAAGAAAAAACAGAGACAAAAGAATAGGGATGGGGCCTGCACCTCTGGGAGGGAGCTGTGAAGGAGGAAATGTTTCCACACACTAGGAAGTCCCTTCACTGGTGGAGACGGGGGTCCACAGAGGACAGCGCAGAAACAAGGGTGCAGACGTCAAGGCAGAGAGATTCCCACACAGAGGATCAGTGCTGACCAGCACTCACCAGCCTGAGAGGCTTGTCTGCTCACCCACCAGGGCGAGTGGGGGCTGAGAGCTGAGGCTCGGGCTTCGGAGGTCAGATCCCAGGGAGAGGACTTGGTTTGGCTGCATGAACACAGCCTGAAGGGCGATAGTGCACCACAGCTAGCCAGGAGGGAGTCCAGGAAAAAGTCTGGACCTGCAGAGGAGGGAAGAGACCACTGTTTTGGGGATTGCAAGGAGAGGGGATTCAGAGCAATGTCTAAACAAGTTCCAGAGATGGGTGCAGGCTGCAGCTATCAGCCCAGAAACCAGAGACGGGCATGAAATGCTAAGGTTGCTGCTGCAGCCACTAAGAAATCTGTGAGAAAGCACAAGTCATTATCCACACCTACTTTCCCAGGAGCCTGTGCAGACCACCACTGCCAGGTACTGTGATCCAGGGACAACTTCTCTGGGAGAACACAAAATCCTCAGGCTAGTGCAATGTCATGCCAGCCTCTGCTGCAACTGTCTTGCCCCGCATTCTATACCCTTCCATCCCCCTGGCCTGAGTGAGCCAGAACCACCTAATCAGCTGCTCCATTAACCCCTTCCTGTCTGGGTGAAGAACAGATACCAAAGGGCAACCTACATACAGAGGCAGGGTTAAAACCAAAGCTGAACCCCCGGAGCTGTGCCAGCAAAGAAAAGAGAGGGAAATTTCTCCATGCAGCCTCAGGAGCAGTGTATTAAATCTCCACTATCAACCTGATGTACACTGCATCTGTGGAATACCTGAATAGACAATGTAGCATCCCAAAATTGAGACAGTGGACTTTGGGAGCAACTATAGACTTGCGCTTTGCTTTCTACATCTAAGTTGTTTCTGGTTTTATGTTGATCTTAGCTTAGTATTTAGAGCTTATTATCATTGGTAGATTTCAGTATTGATTTGGTTGCTCTCTTCCTTTTATATATATATTTTTTTCCCCTTTATCTCTTTTCATGAGTGTGTATGTTTCTTTGCGTGATTTTGATTGTATATGTTTTCTTTTACAATTTGCCCTAGGGTTCTGTGTGTACTTTTTTTTTAGTATAATTTTAAGTGCTTCTTTTCAATGGTGGATTTGTTTATTGGTTGGTTGTTCTCTTTTTTCTTACCTTTTATTTTAATATTATTTATTTTTTTATTTCAATAAATTTATTATTTATTATT
This sequence comes from Neophocaena asiaeorientalis asiaeorientalis, assembly GCF_003031525.2. Taxonomy (NCBI): domain Eukaryota; kingdom Metazoa; phylum Chordata; class Mammalia; order Artiodactyla; family Phocoenidae; genus Neophocaena; species Neophocaena asiaeorientalis. The sequence continues at coordinate 42,837 of NW_020175409.1, forward strand.
TTTTTTAATCTCTCTTTTTTTTTTTCTCCGCTTCCTTCTGAGCCATGTGGCTGAAAGGGTCTTGGTGTTCTGAGCTGGTATTGGGTCTCAGCCTCTGAGGTGCGAGAGCCAAGTTCAGGATATTGGTCCACCAGAGACCTCCAAGCCCCATGTAATGTCAATCAGCGAGAGTTCTCCCAGAGATCTCTGTCTCAACACTAAGACCCAGTTCCACTCAACGACCCACATTTCCAGTGCTGGACACCCCATGTCAAATAACTAGCAAGACAGGAACACAACCCCACCCATTAGCAAAGAGACTACCTAAAATCATAGTAAGTTCACAGACACCCCAACACAGACCACTGGACATGGTCCTGCCCATCAGAAAAACAAGATCTAGCCTCATCCATCAGAACACAGGCACCAATACCCTCCTCCAGGAAGCCTACACAACCCACTGAACCAAACTTAGCTACTGGGGGAAGATACCAAAAAACAACAGTAACTATGAACCTGAAGCCTGTGAAAAGGAGACCCCAAACACAGTAAGTTAAGCAAAATGAGAAGACAGAGAAAAACACAGCAGATAAAGGAGCAAGGTAAAACCCACCAGAAAAAAATAATGAAGAGGAACTAGGCAGTCTACCTGAAAAAGAATTCAGAGTATTGATAGTAAAAACCATCCAAAATTTTGGAAATAGAATGAAGAAAACACACATAACATTTAGCAAGTACCCAGAGGAAGTAAAGAGCAATCAAACAATGATGAAAACAAAATAGATAAAATTAAAAGTTTTCTAAAAGTAGTCAAAAGCAGAATAACTGAGGCAGAAAAAATGGAAAAGTGACATGGAAGACAAAATAGTGGAAATAACTACTGCAGAGCAAAAAAAGAAAGTAAGTTTGAAAATAATTGAACCATCTCAGAGACTTCTGGAAGAACACTAAACACACCAACATTCGAATCATAGGGGTCCCAGAAGAAGAATAATAAAAGAAAGGGACTGAGAAAATATTTGAAGAGATTATAGTTGAAAACTTCATTAATATGGGAAATGAAATAATTAGTCAAGTCCAGGAAGTGCAGAGAGTCCCATACAGGATAAATCTAAGGAGAAAAAGGCCAAGATACATATTAGTTAAACTAACAAAAATTAAATGCAAAGAAAAATTATGAAAAGCAGCAAGGAAAAAGCAATAAGTACCATACAAGGGAATAACCATAATGTTAACAGCTAATCTTTCAGCAGCAACTCTGTAAGCCAGAAGGGTGTGGCAGCACATATTTCTAGTCAGGAAAGGAGAAAGCCTACAACAAAGATTACTCTACCTAGCAAGGATCTCATTCAGATTTGTGAAGAAATTAAAATCTTAACAGACAAATATAAGCTAAGAGATTTCAGCAACACAAAACCAGCTTTATAACAAATGCTAAAGGAAATCCTCAGGGCAGGAAACACAAGAGAAGGAAAAGACCTACAATAACAATCCCAAAACAGTTAAGAAAATGGTAATAGGACCATACATATTGATAATTACCTTAAATGTAAATGGATTAAATGTTCCAACAAAAAGACATAGACAGGCTGAAGGATACAAAAACAAGAGCAATATATATGCTGTTGACAAGAGACCCATTTCAGACCTAGGAACACATATAGACTGAAAGTGAGAGGATGGAAAAAGATATTCCATGCAAATGGAAATCAAAAGAAAGCTGGAGTAGCAATTCCCATATCAGACAAAATATACTTTTAAATAAAGACTATAACAACAGACAGATAAACACTACATAATGATCAATCCAATAAGAAGATATAACAGTTGTAAATATTTATATACAAAGTATAGGAGCACCTCAATACATAAGGCAAATGCTAAAGGCATTAAAAGGGAAATTGACAGTAGCACAATCATAGTAGGGGATTTTAATAACCCACTTTCACCAATGGACAGATCATCCAAAATGAAAATAAATAATGAAACATAAGCTTTAAATGATACATTAAACAAGAAGGACTTTAGTGATATTTATAGGACATCTCATCCAGAAAAAACAGAACACATTTTCTTCCCAGGTGTACATGGATCATTCTCCAGAATAGATCATACCTTGGGTCACAGATAAAGCATTGGTAAATTTATGAAAATTGAAATCATATCAAGTATCTTTTCTGACAACTACACTACGAGGTTAGATATCGATGACAGGAAAAAAATCTATAAAAAGTACAAACATATGGATTCTAAACAGTACACCTCTAAATAACCAAGAGGTCACTAAAGATATCAAAGAGGAAATAAAGAAAAAAACCTAGAAACAAATGACAGTGAAACACGATGACCAGAAACCTATGGGATGCAAAAAAACAGTTCTAAGATGAAGTTTACAGCAATAAAATCCTACCTCAAGAAACAAGAAACATCTCAAATAAACAATCTAACTTTATAAGTAAAGCAATTAGAGAAAGATGAGCAAAAAGAACCCAAAGTTGGCAGAAGGAAAGAAACCATAAAGATCAGATCAGAAATAAAGGAAAAGAAATTAAGAACAAAATAGCAAAGATCAATAAATCTAAAAGCTGGTTCTTCCAGAGATAAATAAAATGTATAAACCTTTAGCCAGACTCATCAAGAAAAAAAGGGAGAAGACTCAAATTAATAGAATTAGAAATGAAAATGGAGAAATAACAACTGTCATTGCAGAAATACAAAGGATTATGAGAGATTACTACAAGCAACTATATGGCAATAAAATGGACGAATTCTTCAGAAAGCACAACCTTCTGAGACTGAAACAGGAAGAAATAGAAAATATAAACAGACCAATCACAAGCACTGAAATTGAAACTGTGATTAAAAATCTTCCAACAAACAAACGCCCATAACCAGATGGCTTCACAGGCAAATTCTGTCAAACATTTAGAGAAGAGATAACACTAAACTTTCTCAAACTCTTCCATAATACATCAGAGGGAGGAACACTCCCAGATTCACTCTACAAGGCCACTATCACCCTGATATTAAAACCAGACAAAGTTGTCACAAAGAAATAATACTACAGGCCAATATCACTGATGAAGATAGATGCAAAGATCCTCAACAAAATACTAGCAAACAGAATCCAGCAGCACATTAAAAGGATCATACACCATGATCAAGTGGGGTTTACCCCAGGAATGCAAGGATTCTTCAATATATGCAAATCAATCAATGTGATAAACTGTAATAAGTAATTGAAGGAGAAAAATCATATGACCATCTCAATAGAAGCAGGAAAAGCTTTCTGCTAAATTTGACACATATTTTGGTAAATATCCTCCAGATAGTAGGCATAGAGGGAACTTACCTCAACATAATAAAGGCCACATATCACAAACCCACAGCCAACCTCATTCTCAATGGTGAATAATTGAAACTATTTCCACTAAGATCAGGAACAAGAAAAAGTTACCCACTCTCACCACTATTATTCAACATATATATGGAAGTTTTAGCCTCAACAGAGAAGAAAAAATAAATAAAAAGAATCTAAATTGGAAAAGAAGAAGTAAATCTGTCACTGTTGGCAGATTTCATGATATTATACATAGAGAATCCTAGAGATACTACCAGAAAACTACTAGGACTAATCAATGAATTTGGTAAAGTAGCAGGATATAAAATTAATGCACAGAACTCTCTTGCATTCCTATACACTATTCATGATAAATCTGAAAGAGAAATTAGAAAACACTCTCATTTACGACTGCAACCAAAGTAATAAAATACCTAGGAATAAACATATCTAAGGAGACAAAAGACCTGTATGCAGAAGAGTATAAGGCAATGATGAAAGAAATTAAAGATCATGCAAACAGATGGAGAGACATACCATGTTCTTGTATTGGAATAATAAAAATTGTGAAAATGACTATAATACCGAAAGTAATCTATGGATTCAATGCCATCCCTATCAAGCTACCAATGGCATTTTTCACAGAACTAGAACAAAAAATTTCACAATTTATATGGAAACACAAAATACCCCAAATAGCCACAGCCATCTTGAGAAAGAAAAGTGGAGAGGAATAATCAGGCTCCCTGACTTCAGACTATACTACAAAGCTACAGTAATCGAGACAGTATGGTACTGGCACAAAAACAGAAATATAGATCAATGGAACAGGATAGAAAGCCCAGAGACAAACCCATGCACATATGGTCAACTTATGTTTGATTATGGTGGCAAGAATATATAATGGAGAAAAGACAGCCTCTTCAATAAGTAGTTCTGGGAAAACTAGTCAGCTACAAGTTAAATAAGGAAATTACAATACTTCCTAACACCATGCAGAAAAATAAATTCAAAATGAATTAAAAACCTAAATATAAAGATAGATGCTATAAAACTCTTAGAGGAAAACTTAGGCAGAACACTCTATGATGTAAATAACAGCAAGATCCTTTTTGACCTACATTCTAGAGAAGTGGAAATAAAAAGAAAAATAAACAAGTGGGACCAAATGAATATTCAAAGCCTTTGTACAGCAAAGGAAACCAAAAACAATACGAAAAGACAGCCCTTAGAATGGAAAAGAAAAAAATATTTGCAGGCAAAGCAACTGACAAAGGATTAATCTCCAAAGTATACCAGGCAGCTCATGTAGCTCAATACCAAAAAAAAACAAACAACCCAACCCAAAACTGGGCAGAAGATCTTAGTAGACATTTCTCCAAAGAAGATATACAGATTGCCAACAAACACATGAAACAATGCTCAACATCACTAATCATTAGGGAAATGCAAATCAAAACTACAATGTGATATCTCCACTCAGAATGGCTAACATCAAAATATCTACAAACAATAAATGCTGTAGTGGGTGTGGAGAAAAAGTACCCTCTTGCATTGTTCATGGGAATGTAAATTGATACAGCCACTATGGAGAACAGTATAGAGTTTCCTTAAAAATCTAAAAATAGAACTACCATACGACCTAGCAATCTCACTATTGGGCATACACTGTGAGAAAACCATAATTCATAAAGAGTCATGTACCACAATGTTCACTACAGCTTTATTTACAATAACCAAGAAATGGAAGCAACCTAAATATCCATCAACAAATGTGGATAAAGAAGATGTGGCATATATATACAATGGAATATTACTCAGCCATAAAAAAGTAATGAAATTGAGTTATTTGTAGTGAGGTGGATGGACCTAGAGACTGTCATACAGAGTGAAGAAATTCAGAAAGATGAAAACAAACACCATATGCTAACACATAAATATGGAATCTTAAAAAAATAAAACAGGTTCTGAAGAACCTAAGGGCAGGACAGGAATAAAGACGTAGATATAGAGAATGGACATGAGGACGTGGGGAGGGGGAAGCGTATGCTGGGTCTAAGTGAGAGACTGGCATGGAGTTATATACATTACCAAGTGTAAACTAAATAGCTAGTGTGAAGCAGCTGCACAGGGAGATCAGCTCGGTGCTTTGTGTCCATTTGAGGGGTTGGGTAGGGAGGGTGGAAGGGAGATGCAAGAGGGAGGGGATATTGGTATATACATATATGAATAGCTGATTCACTTTGTTATACAGCAGAAACTGACAAACCAATGTAAAGGCATCTATACTCTGATAAAAATGTTAAATAGTAAATAGGAAAAAAACAATGTTTTGAATTTAAGTGATCAGAAACTTAAACTATTCATATATACACACACACACACATATATATATATATATATTCACATATCTATATTTGCTATACACCCCAAAATCTATATTAGATACACACAGAAAAGAATGAAAGGAATCAAATTATAATTACCAAATCACAATGGAAGATAGCAAAAAGCAAAAGGAACAAAAATGTACTACAAAACAACCCAAAACAATTAACTAAAAGGTAATCAATTAATTCCTATCAATAATTACATTAAATGTAAATGGACTAAATGTTGCAATCAAAAGACATAGAGTGAGCGAAAGGATACAAAACAAGACCCATATAATGCTGCCTACAATAGACTCACTTCAGATTTACAGACCCACAGACTGAAAGTGAGGGGATGGAAGCAGGTATTCCAGAGGAATGGAAAGAAAAAGAAATCCAGGTTAGCAATGCTTATGAGAAACAAAACAGACTTTAAAACAAAGACTGTACGAAGAGACAAATGAGGACAATATATGATGATCAAGGGATCAAGCCAAGAAGAGTACATATAAATTGTATATATATAGTTAGATAGATAGATAGATATAGATATAGATATAGATATATCCAAATTCAGAGAACATAATTACAAAAAACAAATATTAGCAGGAACAAAGGGACAAATTTACAGTAACACAATAATTGTAGGAGACTTTGCACTTCAATTTAATCAATGGAGAGATTATCCAGACAGAAAAGCAATAAAGAAGCACTGCTGTTAAAGGACACATTAGATCAGAAGTAACAC
>NW_020175409.1:49327-65133 GCF_003031525.2 Neophocaena asiaeorientalis asiaeorientalis
AATTTAATAAAATTGAAATTATATCAAGTATCATTTTTGACCAAAATGCTATGAGATGAGAAATGAACTACAAGGAAAAACATACTGCAAAAACACAAAGATGTGGAGGCTAAACAACATGTTACTAAACAAACAATGGTTCACAGAAGAAGTTTTAAAAGTAATCAAAGAATACCTGGAGACAAAAACAAAAACACAATTATCTAAAATTTATGACAGTGGGGAGGAGTCAAAATGGCGGAATAGGAGGATGTTGAATTCGTCTCTCATCAAAAGTATATCAATAATACATCTACATATGGAAAAATTCTCTTAGAGCCCCTGCTGAACATAAGTGGAAGATTTCTGACAGCTAAAAGGACAAGAAAAGTCCTCTCACAACTGGATAGGATGAAAGAAAGAAGAAAAGAGGAAGTAAAACACCGGCCAGCAACCCTGATGGGAAGCTGAAGTTGAGGGTAGGTACCCACACTCAGAAAAACTCCCTCACACTGGGGAAATCAGCTGGGACAGAAAGGACATTCAGGGGCTCAAAGGAGAATTCAGCAGATGGTCTGTGTAAGGCAGGACAAAGTAAGAGCTGCATTCATGGTCTACACAGCAGCTCTGTGCATTCCAGCCTGAGTCATGAGTCACCTATTGCAAAGGGGGGCTGGGTGTTGGAAAGTGGGTTTTGGAGCATGGACCCAGGGAGAGGACAGCTGTTGGCTGTGAAAAGACAGCCTGAATGGATAGGAGTAAGAAGCTCCACAATGGGGAAAGTCTGTGGAAAAAGCCTGGGACACTGTAAAGGCAATGCATCATTTTTGAGTGGTGCACAAGGGTCAGAGCCATCATTACAACACCTTTACCCACCCACCAGCTTCTTGGGCCTCCTCAGGTACTGGGAAGAGATCCCATTTGAGCAGGTTCACCCACCTCTCAGGCCAAGGTCTCCTCCATCCCTAAGCTAAGGGGGTCTGAGTACTGCACATTCCACAGACTCCTTGGAAATCAGCCCTGGGTGACCCTGCCTAGGACAAGAGTCTGCCAATGTTGTCAGGGTCTGAGTGCTAAAGCATGGGTTTGGAAAATGGATCCAGGGAGAGGAGTGTTATTGGCTGTGTGGATGCAGCAGAGGGGATGGGAGTGAGGGTATATGCAGCCGGGAACATCCCTAAGGGAAGTGTATTTTGCCTGGAAAGTGAGACACAATTGTTGAGAGGCACATGGTGGGTGGTGAGGCTGCTACCGCCCCCACATGTCGGCTCCTGCCTCCATGGGCATTGGGAGACACTCCCACCAGAGTGAACATGCCACAGTCTGTTGCAACTGCTTGCTGCTTCTGCAACTGCAGGAAACTCGAACACACCCCAATTGTGGCTGCTGTACCCTTCCCTGGCTTTAGTCAGTATGTGTGCCCTAAGCAGCCATTTCTTTTGCTCCCACTCACCTGGGCAAGGAACAGATGCCTGAGAGCGGTGCACATGCAGAGGTGCGATCAAAACCAAAGATGAGCCACAGGGGAGGTGCAACTAAGGAAGAGGAACAGAATTTTTTTTTTGCAGCTGCACAATCCACGGATTAAATCCCTGAGATCAGCTTGGCAAATCCTGCATGTGTGAAATACCTGAATAGACAATGAGTGTCCCCACAATTGGGGTCAGTCAAGCTTTCACAGCAGTGTACTGTGGGGGCAAGTACATATGGGAGTCAGGCCACGTCAGAGTCTAAGTTGACCCCACAGTGCCCACAACTGGTTCAGAGACCTACCTAAAGGTATTAAGGCCTCCTGGGGAGGCAGGGATTGGCTCTGGATCACTGTGGGAGCAAAGACACTGAAACAGGAGGTCCCATGAAAATATTTTTAACACTATTATTCTTTATTTGTTTGTTTCATTTTGTTCAGCTGTTGGTATTACTGCTTTTATTTTTAATTTTATTTTATTTCTTTCAACATATATATATTTTTCTATTTTTAATTTTTGTTGTTTTGTGGTTTTTTTCTTGTTTTTTCTTTTATTTATTTTTTAGATTGTCTTTATGTGTATATTTTATGTTTTCTTCATTATTTTTGTTTTTGTTTGCTTCCTGTTTTGTTCTATTTTTTGTTTGTTTGTTTTTGATAGTTTAGTCCTTAATGATTGTTCTCATTTTTCAATTCTTTGTTCTCTTGTGTTTTTCTGTTTTGTTTTTGGATTTGTTGTTTTTGTTTTCTTTTTTCTGTTCTTGTTTGTGCTGAGTTGTAGCTGTTTTTTGTTTACTGTTGTTTTTGCTATTTGTCTTGGGTTTCCTTCATCTGCTTAATTTATTTTAATTGTTTTTTCTCTGGTCACACTCTGTGGCTTGAGGGTTCTTGGTTCCCTGGTCAAGGATTGGGCCTGGGCCTCTGGGGTGGTAGTGCCAAGTCCAGAACACTGGACTGCCAGAGAATTACCAGGCCCAGGGAATATTAATCAGCTAGCATGCTCCCAAAGGTATCCATATCAACACCAAGAACTGGCCCCACATAACTGCCTGCAGGCTCCAGTGCTGGACAGCTCATGCCAAACAACCAGCAAGACAAGAGCAGAGCCCACGCATCAGCAGACAGGGTCCCTAAAGTCATACATGCTGACAGACAAAGAGGAAAAAACAAAACTGAAAATTAGTACAAGGAAAGAAATCATAAATCAAAAGATAAATAAATAATATGAAGGAAAAATGTAAAAGATTAATGCAACTAAGAGTTGGTTCTTTGAAAAGATATCATAATTAAACAACCTTAGCATGACTCATCAAGAAGAAAATAGAGTTTTCAAATCAATATAATCAGATAAGACAAATAAGATACAACAAACATTGTAGAAATAAAAAAGGATAATAAGAGATTACTGTGAGCAAATATACATCAATAAAATGGACAATCTAGACGAAATGGACAAATTCCTAGAAATGTACAAACACCCAATAGTGAACAGTGAAGAACTAGAAAATATTAACAGATCAATTACCAGTAATGAAATTGAATCAGGAATGAAAATAAAAACTCGACCAACAAAAAACAGGAACAGATGGCTTCACAGCTGAATTTTAGCAAACATTTAGAGAAGAGTTAACACATGTCCTTCTCAAACTATTCCAAAAACTTCAGAGGAAGGAACACTTCTGAATGCATTTTATGAAGCCAGTACCACCATGATACTAAAACCAAAGATATGACAAAAAAGAAAATTACAGGCCGATATACTAATGAACATAGACTCAAAACTCCTCACCAAAATGTTAGTAACCCAAATTCCCTAATATATTAAAAGGGTCATGTACCATGACCAAGTGCGTTTTGTGCCTGTGATGGAAGGATGGCTCAATATCTACAAATCAATGTGATATACCACATTTATATATTGAAGAATAAAAATTTCATCAACATCTTAGTAGATTCAGGAAAAGCTTTTGACAGAATTCAACATGGATTTATACTAAAACCTCAAAACAAAGTGGGTATAGAGAGAACATAATATAGGCCATATACAACAGGCCCACAGCTAATATCATCCTCAACGTTGAAAAGCTAAAAGCATTTCCTCTAACGTCATGAGCAAGATAAGGATACCTGCTCTCACTACTTTTATTCAGTGTAGAATTGGAAGTCCTAGACACATCAGTCAGATATAAAAAATAAATATAAGACATCCAAATTGGAAAGGAATAAATAAAACTGTCACTGTTTGAACAGGACTTAATACTTTACACAGAAAATCCTAAAGGACTTGAATTAAGATGGCAGAGTAAAACAATGGGGAACACACCTCCACCCACAAATACATCATAAATAAATCTACATGTGCAACAATTCACACTGGAAACTATGTGGAGAGTAGCAAAAAGTCTCCTGTAAAACCAAGGCTGTAAGAATGATACATGAGGAATAGGGTCAAAGTGGAGGTTAAGTTTTCAGGTTGGGAACTGTGCTCTTGGAAGGGGGCTCAGAGAAAAAGGGAAATTTCATGGGTAGAGTGACTGGTTTGAACCACTTACTGGGTGCCCCCAAACTGGGATCTGATAAAGATGATAAGGACAATTGGCTGGTTGTAGGGCTGTTGGAAATAACAGGATGGCTGTGGGTAGCTGGACTCTGGTCATGAAGAATGTGTGAATTATTGCTTGCTGCTGAAGCTGGTTGGAAAGGGTGAATTAAATCTGTTGAGCTGGCTGACTGGTTTGCTGCTACCACCTCTGTGTTCACCCCAGCCTAAGCCAAGTGATCCCACCAGCAACATTTTTCTCATGTTGCAGCTCCACAATGGAACATGAGTGGCCATGACAGAGGAAAAAAACTTAACTGTGAGACACAATAGCAGCTCAAACTCTAAGTGGCATCTGAGCAGGGAGGGGTTAGCCATTACTGGAGATTGCAAATACAACCCATCAGAGGCAGATTAGATGTCTGATAGCAGCCACATGGTCACACCCAATGCTCTGACTCTTGCTTAATTCTCACACCAGTCCCTGTTGCTCTAGAATTGCTCCCCTAATAGGGAACTGACAGACACTGAGCAAAGGGGAAGCCTAGCTTCACCCTTGGCTCCAGCCCTAGGCCCTCCTCTTGTAGGCCCATCTCCTATAAAGTTGATAGCTGTCAACAAACACTCAGTATACCAACATTCACATTACAGAGATCCCAGAAAAATAAGTAGAGAGAGAAGTGGGTCAAAAATGTATATAAAGAAATTTGGCTGAAAACTTCCCAAGCGTGAATAAGGAAATAGATACAAAGGTACAGAAAACATAGAGGGTCCTAAATAAGAGGAACCCAAATAGACCCACACCTAGACATATCATAATTAAAATGACAAAAGTTGCAAATAAAGAGAGAATTCAAAGGGCAGCAAGAGAAAAACAAAGAGTCATATAAAAGGGAACCAAGTAAGGCTAACAGCTGGTTTTTCTACAGAAATATTATAGTCCAGAGGGAAGGGTATGACATATTTAAACTGTTGAAAGAGAAAGATCTACAACCTAGGATACCCTACCCATCATTTAGAATTGAAGGAGAGATGAAGAATTTCTCAGACAAGCAAAAACTAAAATAGCTAATCAATACCAACACTAAAAAATATGTTAAAGGGTCTTCTCTAAGTAGAAAAGAAAAGCCTTTAACAAGAAGTAAATATCTATAGGAAAGGAAAAATCCCACTAGAATAGGCAAATATATAGCAAAGGCTGAGGATCAATCATTTAAATAAGCTATTATGAAGATAAAAACTTTTAAAATCATATATAACTTTATCAGTAAAGAGATAGACATAAAGATGTAAAATATGACATCAAAAACACAATGTGTGGGGGAAGGAAGTAAAACATGTATATTTACAATGTGTTTAAACTTAAAGTACTACCTGATTAAAGAAAATAGTTAGAGTTATAGGTCAACATATACAAACCTCATGATAACAACAAATCAAAACCTTACAATAGATAGATAAAAACAAGAGAGAAATGTACAGAGACATTCCAGAAAGGAAAATCATCGAGCTACAAGGGAGGAAACTGAAAGAAGAAAACAACAGGGAAGATCTACAAAAATAGATTGAAAACAAGTAACAAAATGGGAATAAGTACATACCTGTTAATATTTACTTTAAATATCAATAGACAAAAAGTTCATATCAAAAGATGTAGGGTGGCTTATTAGATAAAAAGGACACATGTGGTGCATAAAACAGTTTCACTTTAGAACTAAAGAGACACACAGACTTTAAGGTAGGGAATACAAAAAAAGATATTTCATGCAAATAGAAATGATAAGAAAGTGGAGGTAGCTATACACATATCAGACAAAATATACTTGAAAACAAAATAATTTACAGATGACAAAGAAGGTAATTATATAAAGGGGTTGGTATAAGAAGAATAGGGTATTTCATTCATTAACTTATATGCACCCTATACAGGAGCACATAAATATGTAAAGCAAATATTTAAAGACATAAAGGAAGAAACTGACAATGCAATAACAGTAGGGGATTTTAACACCTCATTTACAACAATCAACAGATCATCCAGAAAGAAAATCAATAAAGCAACAGTGGTCTTAAATGATGCAATAGACCATTTGACTTAACAGATATCTATAGGACATTCCATCTAAAAACAGCAGAATATACATTCTTTTTAAGTGCACATGGGACAATCTCCCAGATATGTCACATGCTAGGCCACAAAACAAGTCTCAACAAATTTGAGAGGGTAGAAATTAATATTTTTCTGACCACAATGGTATGAAACTAGAAATCAATTGTAGGAAGAAAAATGGGAAAAGCACAAACACGTGGAGACTAAACAACATGCTTCTAAAAAAATGAGTCAATGGGGCTCTCCTGTGGCGCAGTGGTTGAGAGTCTGCCTGCCGATGCAGGGGACACGGGTTTGTGCCCCGGTCCGGGAGGATCCCACATGCCGCGGAGCAGCTGGGCCCGTGAGCCATGGCCACTGAGCCTGCACATCTGGAGCCTGTGCTCCACAGTGGGAGAGGCCACAACAGTGAGAGGCCCACGTACCACAAAAAAAAAAGAGTCAATGAAGAAATCAAATTGGAAATCAGAAAATACCTTTGATATATGAAAATAAAAGCACAATTTTCCAAAATCTATGGGATGCAGCAAAAGCAGTTCTAACAAGGAGGTTTATAACAATATAGGCCTACCTGGAAAAATCAAGAGAAATCTCAAATAAAACAAAAAACTCTCCAACTAAATGGATTAGCAAAAGAAGAAAAAAACAAAGCTCAAAGTCAGCAGATGGAAGGACATAATAAAGATGAGAGGAAATAAATAAAATACAAACAAAAAATAGAAAAACATCAATGAAACTAACAGCAGGTTCTTTCAAAAAATAAACTAAGTTATTTAACCTTTACCCAGCCTCCTCATTAAAAAAAGAGAGAGAACCCAAATGAATAAAATATGTAATGAAGGAGGAGAAATACCAACCAATACCACAGAGATACAAAAAATCATAGAGAACACTACAAACAGATATATACCAACAGATTGGAAAATCTGGAAAAAGTGGACAAATTTCTTGAAACATGCAACATGCCAAAACTGAATCAGAAGAAATAGACAATTTGAATTGATCAATCCCTGAAAAACTACTAGATCTCATCAATGAATTTGGCAAAGTTGCAGTATAGAAATGTAATAAACGGAAATCTGTTGCATTTTCTATACACTAGTGATTAACTATCAGAAAGAGAAATTAAGAATACTATCTTACTTACAACTGCATCAAAAATAATAAAATACTTAGGAATAAATCTAACCAAGGAGGTAAATAACCTGTACTTGAAAAACTATGACTGATATATTGAATATGACACAAATATATGGAAATATATATCATGCTCATGGATTTGGAGGATGAATATATTTTAAATGTCCATATAACACAAGGTAATCCCTATTAAAACAACAATTATATTTTTCACAGAAATAAAAAATAATTATAAAATATGTATGGAAATACAAAAGACCCTGAATATCCAAACCAATCTTAAGAAAGAAGAACATGCTGTACACTGGAAGCTAACATAACATTGTAAATTAACTATACTCCAATAAAAATTAAAAACAAAGAAAGAAAGAAAAACAAAGCTGGAGGTATCATGCTGCCTGGTTTTAAATTATACTACAAAACTACAGTAATCATAGTAGCTTGTCACTGTCACACAAACAAAGACATAGATCAGTGGAACAGAATAGAAAGCCTAGAAATTAACTCACACATATTTTGGCAGTAAATCTATGACAAAGGAGCAAAAATATACAATGGCGAAAAGGTGCCCACTTCACCACATTGTTTTAGGAAACTAGACAGAAAAATAATCAAACTGGACTACTTTCTCACACCATGCACAAAAATAAATTTAAAACCAATTTAAGACTTAAATGTAAGACCTGAAAATATAAAACTTCTGGAAGCAAACTTAGGAAATATGCTCTTTGACATCAGTCTTTTTGTAGTAGTTTTATATATATATATTTTTTGATATGTCTCCTCAGGCAAGGGAAATAAAAACAAACATAAACAAATGGAACTATGTCAAACTACAAAGCTTTTACACAGTAAAGGAAACTATCAACAAAAAAATAAGGAGACCTACTGAGTGGGAGAATATACATGCAAATGATATATTCAATAAGGGCTTAGTATCCAAAATATACAAAGAATGCATAAACTTAACATCAGAAAAACAAGCAACCCATTTAAAAAATGGCTGAGGACATGAAAGACATTTTCCAAAGATGACATACAGATGGCCAACAGGCACCTGAAAAGATGCTCCACATCAGTAATCATCAGGGAAATGCAAATCAAAACCATAATGACATATCACATCGCACTTGTTCAGAATGGCTATCATCAAAAAGAAAACAAATTACAAGTGTTGGCAAGGATGTGGAGAAAAGGAAACCATTATGCACTGTTTTTGTGAATGTAAATTGGCAGAGCTGCCATGGAAAACAGTATGAACATTCCTCAAAAAATTAAAAATAGAACTACCATATAAGCCATCAATTCCACTACTGAGTACTTATTTGAAGATAGCAAAAACACTAATTCAAAATCACATATGTACTTGTATATTCATTGCAGCATTATTTACAATAGCCAAGATATGGAAGCAACCTAGGTGCCCATTTTAGATAAATGAATAAAAAATGTGATATATATATGTAATATATAATATATATGTATATAATTATATACATATAATTGAATATTACTCACTAATAAAAATGAAATCTTGACATTTTCAGCAACATGGATGGACATAGAGCATATTATACTAAGTGAAACAAGTCAGAGAAAGAAAAATACTGTATAATTTCACTTATATATGGAATTCAATAAATCAAAACAAAACAAAAACACAATTAAGCAGAAACTGATTTATAGACACAGGAAAGAAACAAATGGTTGCCAGAGGTGACTGGGGTGGAGAGAGGAAATAAATAGTTGAGGAAGATTAAGATGTACAAACTTCCAGTTGAAAAATAAATAAGTCATGGCTATGAAATATACATTGTGGGAAATGTTATCAATAAATATATAATATATATTATCAATAAATATATATTGATAAATATTATCAATAAATATATATCAATCAATACATTATATATAAATATATGTTATATCTTTGGGTGATAACATATCATAACTAGACTTGTCCTGGAAATCATTTTGAAATGTATAGAAATATCAAAACTCTATGTTATGTAACATGAACATAGTGTTGTAGGTCAATTATACTTAAAACAAACACACTAATAATCAAAATCATAGAAAACTTAGATCAGATTTTTGGTTACCAGAGTTGGGAGGTGGGGAAAAGGGTAACTGATTGGAAGCAGTCAAAATATACAAACTTCCAGTTATGAGATAAATAAGTTCCAGGGATGTAATGTACAACATGATAAATATAATTAACTCTGGTGCATGTTTTTAGGAAATTTGTTAAGAGAGTAAATCCTAAGAGTTCTTATGACAAGGAATTTGTATTTCCTTAATTTTGTATCTTAATGAGATAACAGATGTTCACTAAACTTACTGTGATAATTATTTCATTATGTATGTAAGTCAAATCACTTTACTGTACACCTTAAACTTATATACACCATATGACAATTATATCTCAATAAAATGGGAAAAATATATAACCAGGACTTCAAACTAATTTAAAAATTAATGATTGATTAAATAAGAAATTGCACAGAAAACAAAACTCTAGTGAATAAAAATAGCAAGTAGACACTCCACTCTCAAGGAGGTGTAACATTTCTACCCATGGAAAGAGGAAAAATAAGGTAATTTTACACTGTAGAATCCTCACAATTATTAGCTCACCCAGGTGATAAATGTTCACATCAATAGAAATAGGTCATATTGATAGCATGTACCCTTAACATGATGAGATTTTGAGGTCATTTTACTTCTATGGTCTTTTACTCAAAATTTTTATAACAATTTCCCAAACTAAATTTAACAGTTCCATTACTGTCACATCTAGGTTTTAAAAATTGATTTTTGTAGTCAATCCTCTCATTTAATAAAGAGAAATTAGGTCTTGCTAAAGGTTTGGTCTTGCTAAAGGCTTGATTGCTCAGAAGAGAGACAAATTCTTGGCTAATAAGTACTGTTTGTTTGTTTGTTTCTTTCTGTTGAGATCAAGTCAGGGGATGTGGATGGCATTTTACCTCTATGGTCTTTCTCCTCAAAAGCCAGTATCCCAGCAAGAACTTCAGATAAACTTCAACTGAGGGACATTCCTCAAAATACTTGACTAGTGTAATTCAAAACTGCTAAGGTCATGCAAAACTAGGATAGTTTGAGATACTATCACAGCCAGGAGGAGCCAAAGTAGACATAATGATTAAATGTAATGTATACTGGATGGGATCCTGGTAAACAATAAAAGGATATTAAGTATAAATGGAGAAAATAGGAATAAAATATGGACTTTAGATAATGATAGTATATCATTATTGGTTCATTAATTATAACAAATATACCTCAATTATATATTAACAAAAGGGAAAATTGTACTGCCTTTGCAACTTTTCTGTAAACCCCTAAAACAATTCAAAAGTAAGTTTCTTTTAGGGCTTCCCTGATGGCGCAGTGGTTGAGAGTCCGCCTGCCGATGCAGGGGACACGGGTTCGTGCCCCGGTCCGGGAGAATCCCACATGCGGCAGAGCGGCTGTGCCCATGGGCCATGGCCGCTGAGCCTGCGTGTCCGGAGCCTGTGCTCCGCACTGGGAGAGGCCACAACAGTGAGAGGCCCGCGTTACCGCAAAAAATAAATAAATAAATAAATAAGTTTATTTTTAATATGATCATGGAAGGGAATGTTGAGTATATTGAAGTGCTATAGAAGATAACTATAAATTACTTATATAAGAATAGCCTTTGTGTAGAATGGACTTAGAATTGGCAGTTTGATGTAGTCCCTGGCCCAATGTCTTTATATGATATTCTCAACAACAATTATAATGATGAGGTACAGAGGACAAAATACATTCAAATTCTCAGTATTATTCTTAGTCAGATTGCAGTGGAAGATACCCTGGCCCCAACTGGCAGGATATTTTGAGCAATGATCATAAGAAACATATATTACTCTCTTTCCCAGTGTGCCCTAAAAAAGGAAATTTGGCAGCTAATGAAACTCTGTGCCCACACTAATCAGTAAATTCTTGCTTTTCAAGCACCTAAAAAAAAAAAAAAATCATGTATGGAAAGAAAATACCATAGTCAGTTTACTCTCTAATATTTTGATTTCAGAGTATAGTTTTAGCAGTATAGCAAGTCAAAATATTTTTACTTAGCTTTATTTGGGAAAAAATGAAAATCAACTTCTTTCAAATAAATCCTTTTGAGAGATATTCAATTATTTCACACAAAGTTGGTTTTGATGGGCTGTAAAATTCTCTGATTTTCTGAGCTTCTAGCTATTCATCCAGAAAATTTTGCCAGACTCTTGTCATGAGCAAGTATGTAAGAGTCTAAGATTGATTCGTTCCAGTTGGTACATTGGTGTGAAAGTTCTCCTCCTCATACTCTATTCATTTTCACCTTCCTCCTTTATGATCTTCTCTTTTCTTTTCTCCTTACTCACTTTTTTCCTGTTCTTCCTCTCTCTTTTCCTTTTTCATATCAAAGCAGACAGGTATGACTTAGTTATTTCAAGATGTGAAAGTTTTACATTTCACTGGATGAAAACTATGAGAAAAGGGATTAACAAATACAGGAAGAGTCATTTAGGCTAACATCTTACCAGGAGCAAGGGTATTAATATTTCCTCTGCTCCTAACAATACACCAGGCATTGTGCTAGGTGCTTTACACACATTATTTCAATAACTTTGTTGTAGGTGGGGTTAGGTGTTATTTCCAATATACAAGTGAGGAAACTAAGGTTCAGAAGCATTAAATAGCATGTCCAAGTTCCTAACGATTTCATAAGTGTTGGAATTATGATTCACATATAAGGCCATCTTCATGAAATAGATTTTTCTATTTTGAATTTCAATTTTATTCATTTATGCTGGGACATGTGCTAAAATTGAACAAGGCAGACCAGTTCCAGGTCAATAAAAATAAAGTGGTGACATTCTGAGAATAAAAGATGGTGTAATATGGTGGCTAACAGCATGGGCTTTGGCAGCAGAGAAATGTGAATTCAAAACTGAGGTCTGCCATTTAATAGTGCATGCCCTCAAGGAGTCCGTTTAGGCTCCCTAGGCTTTGCTTTTTTATTCTAAAATATGTAGGCAATGGTATTCACTTCAAAGGGTGATAAAGATTAAATGAGGCAATGCATTTAAAGTACCTGACACAAGGCCTGGCATATAGTAATTATTCAGGTTGTTGTTGTTACACATTAAAGTCAAGGAAAGAGGTCATCCTGAAGGATCTAATTCATCATCAGTGTAACATGGGCGGGTTATTAAGTCATTCCCATGATTGCAGGGAAAACAAATTATATAATATATACCATATATTTCATTAAATAATGAAAACACATTAAAACAATAAATAACATTTTTAAATTTCATTGAAGAAAGTAAATAGAACCATAAATACATAACCACCTATTTTACTTTATAATTAACCACAATTTACATATTCATATTTCAAATTCAAAGCAATCTTTTGAGAAGTAGAAATACTTATAAGCATTGGATATTTAGATTTTGGGAATTTGGGGTAAGCAGATGTGACAAACTTCAAAAATATAACATTTTTTAATTTATTACTAAAAAATACTTTTTGCTGTATATTTAAGCCAAAATATTTTATTTTACTTAGTCAAATGCATGAGAGAAAGTAAGTACGATTTATTTTGATGTGTAATTATTTTAGTCACTTTTCAATATGTTAATGCAATCCATTTTATTGGAAGCTATGTATAAAATAACTAATAGGACATTAATATGGGTATTATTGAAGTAAAAAAGAAAAATAAAATAATCCTTTCTGTATCAATTACAAGTTTAATAAACAGAAAAAATATAGAGAGCCAGAAAAACAAATAAAAATGTTTACCACATAATATAACTTTCTCTATTAATTTTATGTTTTCATATCAACATGTATTAGTTATATAACCTATTAGTCTTGAATACTGGATGAAATAATATTTTTAATATTCTCCATTTAAAAAAAAACATTTTATACACTCCTACAGATAGGTTTTATACATTTAAAAGGTATTCTGTTCAAATAATATTTTAGAAACTATCTATTTTGTTTTACATTAAAGTCAATATATGATATGCCAAATGAAAACCATTCATTAAATCAAACCTCCTGCTCATTAAAGAGTATACAAATATTAAGGTCTCAATTTTATGGAAATATCTCTTTTAATATAACTACATACAAAGTTTTATTGAGGATCAAAATAACAGGAAAATTGTGAGTGTTTCAAAAATCACAATTGCAGTACTTTTACTTAAAAGTAAAACCAGGTTTGAAGACAAGTAGTAGAAAGACAAAAATATTAACATACATTTTATTAATGAATGTAAGCTTAATTTTTAAAATATAGCAACAAGTGTGATCACCGTGGAATTAAAAGAAATCATACACAGCTAACTAAGAGTGCAAATTGGTACAAATGTTATAGAGAGCAATTTGGTAATATGAAGCAATGGCTTTTTTTTGATATTTTTATTCAAATTAGATTAACCTTATACATTAATATGGGGAGAACTATCAACTGTATGATATTTAATTCTTAGCCAAGAATGTGGGAGGTCTTTCAATTTGTTCAAGTCTACTTTGTGTTTCTCAGAAGTGTCTTATAGTTTTCTTTTTTATACATTTATTTATTTTTGGTTGTGTTGGGTCTTCACTGCTGTGCATGGGCTTTCTCTAGTTGCATTGAGCGGGGACTACTCTTCGTTGCAGTGCGTGGGCTTCTCACTGCAGTGGCTTCTCTTGTTGTGGAGCATGGCACTCGGACTTCAGTAGTTGTGGTACATGGGCTCAGTAGTTGTGGCTCACAGGCTCTAGAGTGCAGGCTTAGTAGTTGTGGCACACAAGCTTAGTTCCTCCACAGCATGTGGGATCTTCCTGGACCAGGGCTCGATCCCGTGTTCCCTGCATTGGCAGGCAGATTCTTAACCACTGTACCACCAGGGAAGTCCTCTTATAGTTTTCTTTAGATAGATTTTGTACATCTATTAGGAAACCTAAATTTTAAATATTAGGAGCTACTGACTTGTGAAAATGAATTAGAAATGTAGACTAACTACCTCTGAAATTAAAATACAAATCAAAGGGGAAAAGTGGGGTTGATACTGTAAAGCTTGATTTACATGATTTTCCAAAGAAAAATATTTTTAATATAAGGTGAGCATTTATAAAAATAAATGAGGTGATTAACAACTATAACAAAATGGGAGAAGAAATGTAAAACATGCCTTTGTACCCTTGAATGAGCCATTTTCCTTGTAGTTGGTCTATTTTCTACTAAAATTAGCAATTTAGGTACTGTTTTTCTACTTTTTCTACCAATTACTGAGAATGGTGTTGAAGTCTCCAAACATAATTGTGGTTTTGTTTCTTTTTCCTTTAAGTTCTATCAGTTTTTGCCTCAAATATTTTCAAGACCTGCTTTTGGTGCACAAACAAGTGCTTTGTGACAGCCTGGAGGGGTGGGATAGGGAGAGTGGGAGGGAGGGAGATGCAAGAGGGAAGACATATGGGAACATATGTATATGTATAACTGATTCACTTTGTTATAAAGCAGAAACTAACACACCATTGTAAAGCAATTATACCCCAATAAAGATGTTAAAAAAAAAAGTTAAAAGATGGAAAAAATATATACTATGCAAGTACCAATAAAAATAAAGCCAGAATGACTATTTTAATATCAGACAGTGGATATCACAAGAGCAGTATATAATGTTAAAAGGGACAGTTCACCAAAAAGACTTAACAGCATTGTTTGTGCACCAAAAGCAATAGCTTTTTAATGTTTTTTTTCCTTATCCATTTCAAGTTTATTTATTTATTTATTTGATGTATAGTTGACTTACAATATTATATTAGTTACAGGTGTACAACATACAGCATATTGATTCAATATTTTCATAGATTACACTGCATATAAAATGATAAAAATTGGCTATATTCTCTGTGCTGTACATTACAACCTTATATATCATTTATTTTATACCTAGTAGTTTGTAACTCTTAATCCTCTTCCACTATCTTCTGCCTCTCCCCACCCTGCTACTCACTAGGAACCACTTATTTGTTCTCTGTATCTGTAAGTCTGTTTCCGTTTTGTTATATTTTCTCATGTGTTTTACTTTTCAAATTCCAAATATAAGTGAAAACATACAGTATTTGTCTTTGTCTGACTTATTTCAGTAAACATAATACCCTCCAGATTAATACATTTTGTTGCAAATGACAAAATTTCATTCTATTTTATGGCCGAGTAATATTCCATGGTGTGTGTGTGTGTGTGTGTGTGTGTGTGTGTGTGTGTGTGTATAACTTTTTTATCCATTCATCAGTTGATAAGCATAAGTTGCTTCTGTATATTTTCTATTTGAATTAATGCTTCTATGAATATTGGGGTGCATATATTCAGGAGATGAATTACTGGACCATATGTAGCTCTATTTTTTTTACATCTTTATTGGAGTATAATTGCTTTACAATGGTGTGTTAGTTTCTGTTTTATAACAAAGAGAATCAGTTATACATACACATATATTCCCATATCTCTTCCCTCTTGCATCTCCCTCCCTCTCACC
>NW_020175409.1:65177-85197 GCF_003031525.2 Neophocaena asiaeorientalis asiaeorientalis
CACTAGCTATCTGTTTTACGTTTGGTAGTGTATATATGTCCATGCCACTCTCTCGCTTTGTCACAGCTGACCTTTCCACCTCCTCATATCCTCAAGTCCATTCTCTAGTATGTCTGTGTCTTTATTCCTGTCTTACCCCTAGGTTCTTCATGACATTTTTTTTCGTAAACTCCATACATACATGTTAGCATATGGTATTTGTCTTTCTCTTTCTGACTTACTTCACTCTGTATGACAGACTCTAGGTCCATCCACCTCACTACAAATAGCTCAATTTCATTTCTTTTTATGGCTGAGTAATATTCCATTGTATATATGTGCCACATCTTCTTTATCCATTCATCCGATGATGGACACTTAGGTTGTTTCCATCTCCGGGCTATTGTAAATAGAGCTGCAATGAACATTTTGGTACATGACTCTTTTTGAATTATGGTTTTCTCAGGGAATATGCCCAGTAGTGGGATTGCTGGGTCATATGTTAGTTTTATTTGTAGTTTTTGTTTTTTGTTTTTTTCTTTTGCGGTACGTGGGCTTCTCACTGTTGTGACCTCTCCCGTTGCAAAGCACAGGCTCCAGTCGCACAGGCTCAGTGGTCACAGCTCACAAGCCCAGCCACTCCATAGCATGTGGGATCTTCCTGGCCCGAGGCACAAACCAGTGTCCCCTGCATTGGCAGGCGGACTCAACCACTGCACCACCAGGGAAGCCCCTATTTGTAGATTTTTAAGGAACCTCCATACTGTTCTCCATAGTGGCTGTACCAATTCACATTCCCACCAGCAGTGCAAGAGTGTTCCCTTTTCTCCACACCCTCTCCAGCATTTATTGTTTCTAGATTTTTTGGTGATGGCCATTCTGACTGGTGTGAGATGATGTCTCATTGTAGTTTTGATTTGCATTTCTCTAATGATTAATGATGTCGAGCATTCTTTCATGTGTTTGTTGGCAGTCTTTATATCTTCTTTGGAGAAATGTCTATTTAGGTCTTCTGCCCACTTTTGGATTTGTTTGTTTGTTTTTTTTGTTATTGAGCTGCATGAGCTGCTTATAAATTTTGTAGATTAATCCTTTGTCAGTTCCTTCATTTGCAAATATTTTCTCCCATTCTGTGGGTTGTCTTTTGGTCTTGTTTATGGTTTCCTTTGCTGTGCAAAAGCTTTGAAGTTTCAGTAGCTCTATTTTTAATTTTCTGGGATAACTCCATACTGCTTTCCACAGTGGCTGAACCAATTTACATTCCTACAAAGAGTGCACAAGGGTTCCCTTTTCTCTACATCCTCACCAGCACTTGTTATTTGTTGTCTTTTTGATGAAAGCCATTCCGACAGGTGTGAGATGATACCCCTTTGTGGTTTAGATTTGCGTTTTTACGTCTTCCTTGGAAAAAAATGTATATCCAGGTCCTCTGCTCATTATGTAATTAAGTTGGTTGATTTCTGACATTGTGTTGTATAAGTTTTTCACATTTTTAGCATATAAATCCCTTATGATACATATCATTTGCAAATATCTTCTATTCAGTAAGTTGCCTTTTTATTTTGTTGATGGTTACCTTCATTGTGCAAAGGCTCTAACTTTTATTGTCTCATTTGTTTATTTTTGCTTTTGCTTCCCTTGTCTGAGAAGATAAATCCAAGAAAATATTAAAAGACCTATGTCAAAGAGCATACTAATTAAGTTTTTTTCTAGGAATCTTATGGTTTCCATTCTTATATTTAGGTCTTTAATCCATTTTGAATTTATTTTTGCATATGGTGTGTGAAAATGTCCTAATTTCATTATTTTAAATGTAGCTGTCTAGTTTTCAACACCATTTATTGAATAAATTGTCTTTCCTCATTTTATAATCTCGCCTCTGTTAGATTATTTGATAAGATGAGTGTGGGTTTTTTTCTATGCTCTCTATTCTTTTCTGTTTATTTCTGTGTCTGTTTTTGTGACACTACCATATTAATTACTGTCGCTTTGAAGTATAGTCTGAAGTTAGGGAGAATGATCCCTCCAGCTTTCTTTTATTCTCAAGTTTGCTTTGACTATTCAGGGTCTCTCGTGGTTCTACATATATTTTAAAATTATTTGTTCTAGTTCTGTAAAAAGTGTCATGGGTATTTTGATAGGGATTGCATTAAATCTGTAGATTGCTTCGGGAAGTACAGATAGTTTAACAACATTAATTCTTCCAATCCATGAACACCATATATCTTTCAATTTATTTTTATTTGTAATTTTTTTTCAGTTTGTTTCATCAATATCTTATTGTATTCAGAGTATAGGTCTTTAACTTCCCTGGTAAATTTATTTCTAACTATTTTATTCTTTTTGATGCTATTGTAATTTGGATTGCTTTCTTGCTTTCTCATTTTGATAGTTCATTATTAGTATATATAAAAGCAAACCAGGGCTTCCCTGGTGGCACAGTGGTTGAGAGCCTGCCTGCCAATGCAGGGGACGCAGGTTCGTGCCCTGGTCCGGGAGGATCCCACATGCCACAGAGTGGCTGTGCCTGTGGGCTGTGGCCACTGTGCCTGCATGTCCGGAGCTTGTGCTCTGCAACGGGAGAGGCTGCAGCAGTGGGAGGCCTGTGTACCACAAAAAAATAAATAAATAAAAAAGCAAACTATTTCTGTATATTTATCTTATATCCTACAATTTTTCTAAATTTATTTATTAGTTCTAGTTAGTTTTTTTTTCTTCTTGGTGGAGACTTTAGGGTTTTTCTATGTATAGAATGTCATCTACATTGGATGCCATTTGCTTTTTTCCTTGTCTGATTCTGCTGACCAGGACTTCCAATACTATGTTACATAGAAATGTGAGAGTGGACATCCATTTTTGTTTCTGATCTTAGGGAAAATGTTTTCAACTTTTCACCCTTGTGTATGATGTTAGCTATGTGTTTGTCATATACAGCCTTTATTATTTTGATATATGTTCCCTGTATACCAACTTTGTTGAGTTTTTATCATGAATGGACATTCAATTTTGTCAAATGCTTTTTCTCCATTCATTAAGATGATCATATGATTTTTAATTTCCTTAATGTGGTGTATCACATTGTTTGATTTGCATGTATTGAACAACCATTGCATCCCACTTGATCATGGTGTGTGACCCTTTTACTGTATTGTCCAGTTAAATTTTGCTAATATTTTTTTTAAGAATTTTTACATTTATATTCATCATGGATATTGGCCTGTATTTTTCTTTTTTTGTAGTGTCTTGTCTGGTTTTAGTATCAAGATAATGCCAGCATCATAGAATGTTTTGGGGAGTTTTCTCTCATCTTCACTTTTTTTTTAAATCATTTGAGAAGAATAGGTACTAACTCTTTTTAAATGTTTGGAAGAATTGTCCTGTGACACTGTCTGGTTCTGGACTTTTACTTGATGGGAATTTTTGATTAGTGATTCAATTTGAATATTAGTAATTGATCTGATCAGATTATATATTTCTTCCTATTCAGTCTTGGAAGATTGTGTGTTTCCAGGAATTTATTCATTTCTTCTAGTATATCCAATTTGTTGGCTTTTAACTCTTCTTAGCATTCTCTTATGAATGTTTCTATTTCAGTTTTATCTTTTCTTCTTAATAAATTTGACTAAAGGCTTATCAATTTTATTTAAAAAAAATAAAGCCCTTGGTTTTATCTATATTTGTTTAAATTTATTTATTTATTTTTGGCTGTGTTGGGTCTTCATTTCTGTGCGAGGGCTTTCTCCAGTTGCAGTGAGCGGGGGCCACTTTTTATCACATTGCGTGGACCTCTCACTGTTGTGGCCTCTCGTTGCAGAGCACAGCTACAGACACGCAGGCTCAGTAGTTGTGGCTCATGGGCCCAGTTGCTCCGCGGCATGTGGGATCCTCCCAGAGCACAGCTTGAACCCGTGTCCCCTGCATTGGCAGGCAGATTCTCAACCACTGTGCCACCAGGGAAGCACTATATTTTCATATTGATTTTTTGAGTCTGTTTTATTTATTTCCTTTTGATCATTATAACTTCTTCTGATTTTGAGCTTTGTCAGTTCGTCTTCTTCTCATTTCTTTAATGGTAAATTTGGCTGTTTATTTGAAATTTTTCTCATTTCTTGAAGTAGGTCTGTATCACTATTAATTTCCCCCTTAGAACTGCTTTTGTTGTGTCTAATAGAATTTGGAATGTTGTTCTTTAAATTTCGTATGTCAAAGATATTTTCTGATTCTGTGTTTGATTTCTTTTTTGTACCATTGTGTTTTTAAATACCATGATTTGTCTTCACAGATTTTTGTTTTTCTCACTTTTATTCCTATAACTGATTTCTAATTTCATACCCATGTTGTTAAAAAAGTTGCTCAATGTAATTTCTATCTTCTTAATTTTTTGAGGCTTGATTTGTGGCTTAGCATGTGATCTATCCTGGAGATTGTTCCTTGGGCACTTGAAAATAATGTGTATTATGCTCTTTCTGGATGGCATGTCCATCTGGTATAATGTATCAATTAAGGCCAATGTTTCATTATTGATTTTTAGTCTTGATGATATATCCTTTTATTTACTGGGGTGTTAATGTTTCATATTATTATTATATTGCTGTCAATTTCTCCCTTAGTTGTCAATATTTTCTTTGTATATTTAAGTGCACTTATGTTAGGTGGATATATGTTTACAAATGATGTATCCTCCTCTTCTATTGATCCCTTCATCATTATATACTTCCCTTCTTTATCTTTTATTATAAACCTTCTTTCAAAATATTCTTGTCTGATATGAGTATTACTACTCCAGCTCTCTTTTCATTTCACTTTGCATGGGATATCTTTTGCATCCCATCACATTCAGTCTGTGTGTCCTCAGCACTGAAGTGAATATTTTCTAGGCAGCATATAGATGGGTCTTGTTTTAATCCAATCAACCACCCTATGATTTATGATATAAACCTTAGTCCACTGATATTTAAAGTGATTATTGATATGTATATAGTTATTGCCAATTTGTTATTTGTTTCCTGGTTATTCTCTTTTCATTTTTAAATTAATTTTTATTGGAGTATAGTTGCTTTACAATGTTGTCTTAGTTTCTGCTTTACAGCAAAGTGAATCAGCTATACATATAGACATATTGACTCTTTTTTAGATTTCTTTTTCATATAGGTTTTTACAGAGTATTGAGTAGACTTTCCTATGCTATACAGTAGGCTTTTATTAGTCATCTACTATATATATAGTAGTGTGTATATGTCAATCATAATCACCCAATTTATCCCTTCCTACTTCACCTTTCATCTTTGGTAGTGATAAGTTTGTTTTCTACATCTCTGACTTTATTTCTGTTTTGTAAATAAATTCATATGTACCAATTTTTAGATTCCACCTATAAGTGATACCAGATGATATTTGTTTTTCTCTGACTTACTTCACTTAGTATGACAATCTTTAGGTTCATCCATGTCATTGCAAATTGCATTCTTTCTTTCTTTTTTACGGCTGAATAATATTCCATTCTGTATACATATATACCACATCTTGTTTATCCATTCTTCCATTGATGGACATTTAGTTTTTTTCCATGTCCTGGAAACATTGTAAATACTGCTGCAATGAATATTGGGTACATGTGTCTTTCTGAATGAAGGTTTTCTCCAGATATAGGCCCAGCAGTGGGATTGCTGGATCATATGGTAGCTCTATTTTTAGTTTTATAATGAATATCCATACTGTTCTCCATAGTGGCTGTACCAATTTACATTCCCACCTACAGTGTAGGAGGGTTCCCTTCTCTCCACACCCTATACAGCATTTATTGTTTATAGATTTTCTTTTTTTTTTTTTTTATTTGATGATGGCTATTGTGACAGGTGTGAGGTGATACCTTATTGAAGTTTTGGTTCACATTTTTCTAGTAATTAGTGACTTTGAGCATCTTTTCATGTGGTTTTTGGCCATGATGGCCAATTTGTATGTCTTCTTTGGAGAAATGTCTGTTTAGATCTTCTGCCCGTTTTTTGATTGGGTTGTCTTTTTTTTTGATATTGAGCTGCATTAACTGTTCATATATTTTGGAGATTAATTCCTGGTCAGTTGCTGTATTTGCAAATATTTTCTCCCATTCTGTGGGTTGTCTTTGTGTTTTGTTTATAGTTTCCTTTGCTGTGTATTACCTTTTAAGTTTAATCAAGCCCCTTTGGTTTACTTTTGTTTTTATTTTCATTACTCTAGGAGGTGGATCATAAAAGAGGTTGCTATGATTTATGACAAAGTGTTCTGCCTATGTTTTACTCTTAGAGTTTTATAGTATCCAGTCTTAAATTTAGGTCTTTAATCCATTTTGAGTTTATTTTTGTGTATGGTGTTAGAGAATGTTCTAATTTCATTATTTTACATGTAGCTGTTCAGTTTTCCAGCACCATTTACTGAACAGACTATTTTTTCTCCATTGTATAATCTTGCCTCCTTTGTTATAAATTAGGTGACCATAGGTGCTTAGGTTTTTGTCTGGACGTTCTATCCTGTTCCATTGATCTGTATTTCTGCTTTTGTGCCAGTACCATACCCTTTTGATGATTGTATTTTTGTGGTATTGTCTGAAGTCAGGGAGACTGATTCCTCCAGCTCTGCTTTTCTTTCTCATGAGTGCTTTTGCTATTGGTGGTCTTTTGTGTTTCCATACATATTACAAAAATTTTTGTTCTAATTCTGTGAAAAAATGTCATTGGTAATTTGATAGGGATTGCATTGAATCTGTAGAGTGCTTTGGGTAGTATAATCATTTTGACAATATTGATTCTTCCAATACAAGAACATGGTATATCTCACCATCTTTTTTGTGTTATATTTTATGTATTTCATCAGTATCTCAAGTTTTCTGAGTACAGGTCTTTTACTTCCTTAGGTAGATTTATTCATAAGTGTTTTATTCTTTTTGATGCAATGGTAAATGGGATTGTTTCCTTAATTACTCTTTCTGATCTTTCATCATTAATGTATAGGAGTGCAAGTTATTTCTGTGTATTCATTTTGAATCCTACAATTTTCTGGTGGTTTTCTGGTAGCATCTTTAGGATTCTCTATGTATAGTATCATGCCATCTGCAAAGAGTGACAGTTTTACTTCTTATTTTCCAATTTGGATTCCTTTTATTTCTTTTTTCCCCTGATTGCCATGGCTAGGACTTCCAAAACTATGTTGAATAAGAGTGGTGAGAGTGGACATCCTTGTCTTTTTCCTGATCTTAAAAGAACTGCTTTCAGTTTTTCACCATTGAGAATGATATTTTCTGTGGTTTTGTCACATGTGGATTTAATTATGTTGAGGTATGTGCCTTCCATGCTCACTTCCTGGACTTGAGTGAGTGTTTCCTTTCTCATGTTAGGGAAGTTTTCGGCTATATTTTCAAATATTTTCTCAGGCCCTTTCTCTGTCCCTTTGCCTCCAGGCACCACTATAATGCAAATTTAGGTGTATTTAATATTGTTCTAGAGGTCTCTGAGACTTTACTCATTTATTTTCATTCTTTTCTGTTTATTCTGTTCTGTGGTAGTGATTTCCACCACTCTATCTTCCAGCTAACTTATTCTTCTTCCTCAGTTATTCTGCTATTGATTCTTTCTAGTATATTTTTCATTTGAGGTATTGTATGGTTCATCTGTGTTTGTTCTTTAGATCTTCTAGTTCTTTGTTAAACATTTCTTGTATCCTCTCTATCTGTACCTCCATTCTTTTTCTGATATTGTGGATCATCTTTACTATCATTTCTCTGAATTCTTTTTTCAGGTAGATTGCCTGTCTCCTGTTCATTTAGTTGTCCTTATGGGTTTTTATTTTCTTCCTTCATTTGCAACATATTTCTCTGTCATCTCCTTTGGTTTAACTTTCTGAGTCTGTGGTCTCCTTTCCATAAGCTGCAGTATTGTAGTTCCTTTTGCCTCTGGTGTCTGTCTCCTGGTGGGTGGAGCTCAGTCTTGTCCCTCTGATGGGCAGGGCCATATCAAGTGGTGTGTTTTGAGGTGGCTGTGAGCTCAGTTTGACTTTAAGCAGCCTGTTATCTGATGCATGGGGCTGTGCTCTTATCTTGGTGGTTGTTTGTCCTAAGCCTTTCCAGGACTGAAGCCTGCAGATTGTTTCATGTGGCTGGGTCTTGGTGCTGAAATGTGGAGCTCTGTGTGAGCTCACTCTGATCAATGTTCCCTGGGGCCTCCACTACCAGTGTGCTTGCCCTCACAGTGATATATAATAGACCTTTTCCTCTTCATGAGACTCTGCAAAACGCCTAGGTAGGTGTAGCCCAGGTTCCTATTGATGTACTGCTTTGTGCTGTGTCCCAGTGCACGTGAGACCTTGTGTGCACTCTTCAAGAGTGGAATATCTGTTTCCCCCAGCCCTGTGGAGTTCCTGCACTCAAGCCTTGATGGCTTTCAATGCTAAATATTCTGGGGGTTCTTCCATCAAATGCCAGACCCTCAGATTTTCTTGGAGAGCTCTTTTATTTGGGATCATCCCTATGTAGCCTGCATGGGTTTAGTATTTTTTGGCACAAGTGTTGTTTTTAGTATAGATGTCTGCCATCTTGTTCCTCAGTGCATGCTGGCTGTTATGTCCTTTATATTAGGTGCGACTGATGTTATGGTGACAAGAGCATGCACTGGATATTGAGCAAGGCCTCAGCTTTGCTCTGTGGCTCTCACTTACCTGTCAGGGGCGGAGTCTGCTCCCTAGTTGTTGGATTAGAGTACACCAGAGCTGTCTTTTAGCTGTGTTCCTGATCTGTGGTGTGAGGTATGCAGGATTGGAGAACTCCACTGGGAGGGAAGCCACTGAATATTCCTCCTTTGGAGCTGTTCACCTGTAGTTGTGCTCTGTTGTGTCACCTTTCACCCATTGTGTGAGTTCTCAAATTACACTGTTGTTGGCACTGATCTCAGCCCCACCTTAACTGTGGGTATGCTGGCAATTGGCCCTGTTGTCCCTCAGACATTGTTTTCACCAAGCCACCAGCGTAAATCCACTGAAGTCAGGTCACAGGATTGCAGTAATTATGAATCTTGATCCGCTGTGGGTGTTCAGACTCTGAACCTCCTGTTGGGACATCTCAGACTTTGGCCTGGCCCAACCCCCAAATGTATGGGCCCACAAAGTCTACAGCTGATAAAGCTATACTCATATTTGCTGTGGGAGCACTCATTATACTTTAAGATGTTCTGTAGATGGCGTGTTTACAAACCTGGTTGTGGGGGTGTTAATTTGTGGTTTGTGCAGCTGTGAGGAGAGATTTCAGCTTTTCTTCCTTAATTGCACTGTTCCTGGGGCTCAGCTTTGGTTTCAGCCCCAACTTTGAATGTGGGCCACCCACAAAGTTCTGTTCCAGAAGCTACCCTGGAGCACACGAGTGCATCCAGGCAAGGAAGGAGTGTGGAGGCAGTGGGGTCCAGAGTCACTGGAGCTCTGGTGGAAACGAAGTGCATGGGGTAGCCGGCAGCTGTGAGTGCAAGAGAGCCTGCCCCAGCGGGGGCCCTTTCCTAGTATGCAGCTGCAGGCATGAGAGAGCTGGCCCTGGTGGTGACAGTGCATGTAGGGGAGGCAGTCAGCATGAGAGATGGTCCCAGTGTGGGCCTCTCCTATTGCCTGGCCATGGGTGCAAGAGAGCCGGCCCTGACTGTGGTCCTTCCTAGTGCCCAGAGACCAATGCATTGAGAAGGAGGCTGCCATGGTGGCCCTGCCCCTTGCACCTCACTCAACAATGGTGCTTCGCTTCTATGGCAGTCTGGGTTTCCTCCACAAGCATTCCGAATTGTGGATTTCCTAACTCCCATCCTCTCAGGCTGTATCCTTGCAGCCAACAGCAGTCTTGTTCACAGGTTTACTCTCCAAACCCCATGTTCCAGCACTCCATCCCCATCTTCACCAGAGGACACATGTCTCAGGCTGGGTCATGGAGGGCTGTGACACAGACCATCTGTGTATGTCTCAGTCTATTCTGCCTGCCACAAACTGATTGCTGCACTCTCCTCCAATATCCCCCAAAGATTTCCTTCTGTCTCAGCTGATCTCTTTTCTGGTGAGAGGGCTTCCCCAGATGCAGGAACTTCTCCTCTCCTTCAGCTCCCCACCCAGGGGTACAGGTCCCCTCCCACTTCTCCTCTTCCTTTTCCCTTCTTCTTTCTTTTGTCCTACCTAATTATGTGGGGATCTTTCTTGTCCTTTATGGTGTCTGAGGTCCTCCTCTAGTGTTCAGCTGGTGCTCTGTGAGAATTGTTCCATTCATAGATGTATTCTTGATGCATTTGTGGGGAGAAATGAAATCCATGTCCTCCTACTCTTCTGCCATCTTGACTCCAGCCTGTAGTTCTTTTCTTTTCTTTTTTTCATCTTTTAGTCTCTTCCCTTGTGGTTTGATGATTTTCTTTGGTGTTATGCTGTGTTCCCTTCTCTCTAGATTTTGTTTATCTATTGTAGGTTTTTGATTTGTGGTTATCATTGAGTTCATATATATTGATGTATAACTATGTCTACTGGTTTTGAACTGATAGTCATTTATGTTCACATTCTCAAGATGTACATTTTTTATTCCATCATCTGAATTTTCTCTTTTTTTTTTTTTTTGTGGTAAGTGGGCCTCTCACTGTTGTGGCCTCTCCCATTGTGGAGCACAGGCTCCGGATGCACAGGCTCAGCGGCCATGGCTCACAGACCTAGCTGCTCTGCAGCATGTGGAATCTTCCCAGACCGGGGCACAAACCTGTGTCCCGTGCATCAGCAGGCAGACTCTTAACCACTGTGCCACCAGGGAAGCCCCATTTTGTGTTTTTGATATCCTATTTTACACCTGCATCCATATCCCTTAATAGTTTTTGTATTTATAGTTGATTTTACAACTTTTGTATTTTAACCTTTGTACTAGCTTATTTAAAGTGTTGATCCACTGCCTTTACTACATATTTGTCTTTTCCTGTGGGATTTTTCCTTTTTTATGCTTTCTAAATTATTCCTGTGGCCTTTTCTTTTTCACTTAAATAAGACCCTATCACATTCCTTGTAATGTTAGTTTAGTGGTGATGAATTCTTTCAGTTTTGACTAAAAATCTCTTTCTCTCTCTTTCAATTCTGAATGATAACATTGCTGGGTAGAATATTGTAGATTGTAGGGTTTTTCTTTTCATTACTTTAAATATATCATGCCACTCCTTTTTGGCTTGCATGGTTTATGTTGAAATGTTAGCTGATAGCCTCAAATGCGTTTCCTTGTATGTGACTCTTTGTTTCTCTCTTGCTGCCTTTACAATGTGCTTTTTATTTAACATTTACCATTTTAATTATCATATGTCTTGGTGAGGGTCTATTTGGTTTTGCTTATTTGGGACTCTCTGTGATTCCTGTACCTTGATATTTGTTTCCTTCTTCAGGTTAGGGAAATTTTCATCAATAATTTAATCAAATATATTTTGTACCTCTTTCTGAAATCCCTATAATGTCAATGCTAATATACTTGATGTTGTCCCTGAAGTTCCTTAAAATATCCTCATTTATTTATTTATTTATTTATTTTTGCTGTTCTGATTGTGTAACTTCCAGTATTCTAGCTTCTAGGTGTCTTATGTGTTCTGCTGTGTCACCTAATCTGCTGTTAATTCCCTTTGGTGTATTTTTCATTTTAGTCATTGTGTTCTTTATTTCTGACTGATTCTTTTCTTAGATTTTCTAATTCTTTAAGTTTCTCACTCAATCCACCTATATGAGTTCAGTTAGCATTTTTATTACTATTGCTTTGAACTATTTGTCAGATAAATTACTTATCTCTATTTTTTTCTTGGGGTTTAGTTTTATCCTTTGGTTTGAAACACATTCTCTGTTTTCTCATTTATTTAATTTTCTCTGTTTGTTTCTGTCAAATTAGGTGAAACATTTACCTATCCCTCTCTTGAAGGTGTGCACTTGTGTGGGAGTATTTGTATACATTCCGATGTGCCCAGTGTCTTTGGTGGGAGAGTTGGATTCAAAGTGGGAATGGGCTACAACTTTCCCTGGGGTGCACTGGAAACTGATGCCTTGTTGGGATGTAGGTCTGGATTTGGAGTAGCTAGAGCTAGAGCCACATGTGAGCTGGGGTTTCTCCTAGGCAAAGTGGTTGTTGATGCCTTATTGAGAGTGGGTCCAGGGCCTTAGGGGCCAGAACAAGAGCCCTGATGGACTTGGGCTTCCTCCTGATGTAATGGCAGTCTCTGCCATGGTTGGGGTTGTGGCTTGGGTCCAAAGGCTTGGTGATAAACTTCTAAGCTGGTTTTCCATTTTCTTTGGTGTGCATGCCTTGATTAGATGCAGTATTGATGACAGAGAGGTTGGAGCTGCACTACTGAGCTGGTTCTTCTCCTTCCCTGAAGCACAAGTGCACTGACAATGGTCATCTTCACCTTGGCTATAGGCAGGGCCCATGCTGGCTCTGCTCCTTTCAAGAGTTCACATGTTCATTAGCAATGGTGGGCTTCTCCTTAGTTGGGAGCAGTGCCAGAACAGGAAGTGCTGGAGCAGGAACCTGGTGTGAGCTAGAAGGTGTACTAAGTCAGTCCTAGCAGGCCAGCCAGAACACCCAATAGTTTTCAATCAGTTGCCTCCATTCTGAGGCTGAGAGCAAGTGTGTACATACTTTCTTCAAGAGTGGAGTCTTGGTTTCGTACAACCTTCCAACAAGCCCCACTGGGTTTCTAACCAGATAAGGGGACTCATCTTCTCAACGTTGGAACCCAGGTCTAGGATGCCTAATATGTGGCTTGAACACCTCACTTACCAAGGAGGCTCTCTGTACCTGTGATATCCCTCTCATCTTCTGAATCACTCTCTAGTAGTGTGAGTCATGATTGGCTTGCTTCTCTTCCCTTCCTACCATATTATGTGTGTTTCTTTCTTTACAGCCTTGATTGTAGAAGAGCCATTCTGCTGGTGTTCAGATAACTCTCAGTGAGAGTTTCTCTATATGTATTTGTAGTTTTAATGTATTTGTAGGGGGATGTGCACTCAGAGTCTTCCTACTTCACCATCTTGATCCTGCCTCTAGCAATGTGTTTTAAAGTGACTCAGGAATTCCACCTTTAGTACTTATCTTGAAGAAATAGTCAGTGTTTTGAACAAATATTTATATATAATGATGATCATTGCTGCATTATTTGTAAGTATATAATATATGGAAATATCCTAAATGATTTAAATTAGGGGATTTTTAAATGAATAATGCACAATTGTGATAGAATACCATGTGGTCATTTTATATCATATTTTAAAATATTATGATATTGGAAATTCTCATGACAAGCCATCAAGATCAAGCCCTACATATACAAAATGATCCCAGTTCCTACACTCTGGTGATTTGGACTCCAACATATCTTTTTTTTGGGGGGAGATGTAATTCAACCCATAACAGTGCCATAGTCAAAAAACAAATATTTTAGAAACATATCAGGGATTAAACTTTGGCTCAACCTCGGACCCTACATAAGTCACTTATCTTCTCTGAGCCTCATTTCCATATGTGTAAAATGGAGACAGGAATATTTACCTAATCCTGTTCTGTAAAGATCAATGCTAGTTAATGTATAAAGCATGGTTCATAGTTGGGGGTTAAAAGTGATATTAATATTAGTGAAAGGTTCCTTTGTCAGATAAGTAGTAGGCAAGGTTATGTTTAGTAGAATTAGTGCCGTCCAGTTTTAAATGACACACATAATTTCTAAATCATTTTATACGTTGAATCTAATACTTACTGACATGATTTTTGTTCTGATACTCCTACAAGATTATATTGCAAAATGGAAGTTATCACATTACAGATGAAAATAGTGCCACTTATGTTTTGATATCACAGACTTACTAATTTGAAAAAAATCAGGAACTCCAAAGAGTACTCCAAATAATATAATGTCTGCTTGGATACAAATTTGTAAATTAATCTGTGATTTAGCAGGAATTAATGTAAGATTTGTTTTCAGATATCTTCCTTGGCTCAACCTTTGACAAGTGTCAAGAACATAAATGCTTTTTTTTCTCTATTTCAAATATCATGTATATCTTATGCATAAAATTGACTCAAAATTTGTTTCATCCAGAAAATAACATATGATTAAGTTTATTGCTAACAATGGCCATTAGCATGGTGTGTGTGGGTGAGGGTAGGGGCTGCTATTGTAAATGTGAAAGAAATGAAGATCTGAAGAACTGTACTTGATGGCAAACCACATGCAGCCTGTTCCTGGAGCACAAAAGCTGCTGTCAGCTCTTCAAAAGCTCAACTTGCTACATTTTTCACAGACTTGAAGTGCAGATGTATCAGGCAAAATTTGGCTTACAGTGTTTGCAGTAGCAGTAAATCTGCTAATCCAACCTAATATCCAAAATGCTATTGCTAGATCTAGAGGGTCACACATTTGCACCACTCTTTCATCATTTGGGCCCCAGATGGCCTTAAATGGACATAAGGCATAATGAGATCTAGGAAGACATTATTATACTCTTATGTCAAAATTCACAGCCCAAACTTCTTCTTTTTATTTTTTTCCTGGTTGGAAGGGGTGATTTCCTTGAAATGCTAATATTCACTGTTGATTGACTCTGCAGACTGCTTTCAA
The DNA here is from genome assembly GCF_003031525.2 of Neophocaena asiaeorientalis asiaeorientalis. Lineage (NCBI taxonomy): Eukaryota > Metazoa > Chordata > Mammalia > Artiodactyla > Phocoenidae > Neophocaena > Neophocaena asiaeorientalis. The sequence continues at coordinate 79,766 of NW_020175409.1, forward strand.
AGTTCACGGTATTTATTTTAGATATGAATAATATTTTTGATAGCCAAAAGTCTGCAACAAAGATACCCATTCATATGGCAATTCACCTCAATTATTACAGTAAGATAATGCCTACTTTTCCCTCAGTTTATATTTAAAAATACATTTAACAGTGGAAAGACAATAAAAACTATATCATGATGGCCACTGAGTGTTGTCAATGCATCTTTAAACTACCAGTTTTATAAACAGCTCTTTTGAAACCAGAAAGTTGTAAGAAATCAAAAAATAGAATAAAGTTTGAAATGTGTGCTTGGTTAATACCCCTTCCACCATCTGTAGCTGGAGAATACAGGTGGCTGAACACAGAGTTCCTGCCAATTTCTAAAGTTACACTTTTATCCACTAAACAAGCATCCAGATCCGGGTTACCAAAGAGGGCACTCAACAGGAGCCCCTATGCGCGCATATTAAATGTCATTTTTGCCTCTGCTTGGGCCATCCACTTTAAGAAAGGCTTGATCTCAGTCTGTTGCGCCTTTTCCTGTACTCCCTGGTTTTGAGTAATGGACATTCCCCAGAGACGTTTCTCAGAAAGTATCTTCATGTAAAACAGTTGATGCACATGCTACTATTTTAAAAACCACATGTTAAGCACATTTTGCTTTTGTGAAATGGAATATGGTTTAAGTCTGTTTCAATCAAAAAAAGAGGTTGGCTTGAAGGATTCATGTCAAAGTGCAAAAGGTTTTATACACAATGAAGTTTTCTCTTTTTCTTCCTATTTTTCATCTTATTACTAAGAAGAGAAAATAATAAAACTTAGTCTTTGCCACAACAGCATTTTTTTTTTTTACTTATTGACGAATTTACAAGGCAGCTTTTTATAAAAACACCATCCTTTTCATTTATTTGGATTCAGCTGATTTATTGTAAGAGTCACATCAAGAAAATCAGCTCTTGCCTCTACTATGAAATAGTATGTATTCACAGTAAAAAGTCTCACTTTCTGAATTTAACGGATTATATTAAAGGGCCGTTCTTGGAGTAACTGGGCTATTGTATCAGCAAGGTACCCAGGGAGTACTTTCAAAAATACTTCTCCTAAATCAATATTCATAATCATTGAAATGTGCATGTGAATATGGAAAAACAATAACCTGGACAATAAATGATAAAATTAAGATTTAATAGTTTATTTCCAAATACTATTGTTAAATCATAGCTAATAACAACTTAAAAAACCTTGTCTCTTACACTGTTTTGTAATGTTTATATTAGTCGATACTAGTTTAAGGGTAAAAAATGTTGAAAATTGGCTTCTTAAGGAAAAGAGATAATTCTGACTCTTTAGATACAAGAATCCCAATAGTCTCCATTCATAAAATATTTTTCGAACTTTTTGTTTCATTTTTTTAAAGATTTAACTACTCAATTAAAAATACATGAAAGTAGTTTGTCTCCATAGCCTGTCTTTAATGAAATCAACAAAGATTTATTGAGTGTTCACCCTATTTAAGGCATAACAGTGAAATCTGTGAGGGATACAAAAGTACCAGATGTATCTTCATTCTCATGGAGTTTACTTTACAATTTAGTTAGGAAGACAAGACAAATATAATAAACAGTTACAAATAAATAGAAAACATAATATATCCTTGTTCAATGACCCAAGTGTTTATGAGCTCTAGTAGCAATATTGTGGCTTACTAATTATTAATCTATCAAATATTTATTGAGTACTATTTTTAAAAAATAAATTTATTTATTTATTTTTGGCTGTGTTGGGTCTTCGTTGCTGCGTGCAGGCTTTCTCTAGTTGTGGCTAGCAGGGGCTACTCTTCTTTGTGGTGCACAGGCTTTTCATTGTGGTGGCTTCTTTTGTTGTGGAGCACAGGCTCTATGCTCACGGGCTCAGTAGTTGTGGTGTGTGGACTTTTCTGCTCCACGAGCAGCATGTGGGATCTTCCCAGACCAGGGCTCCAACCTGTGTCCCCTGTATTGGCAGGCGGATTCTTAACCACTGTGCCACCAGGGAAGCACTGTTGAATACTTTTTTATCTCCCAGACACTGTGCCAAGAACTTGGGGAAACTTAATCCTTGTTCTGCCTCTTTCATAGGCTACATGTGAAGAACCAATGAGAAAATAGGCTTATTTAGTTACACAAATACATATAGATGTAATGAACAATTGCCAAAGCAGTGAAGGGGCAGATTTAAGCCAGGTTTATATTTTACTATCCAAAACTGACTTACAAGTGAAAATAATTTTTCATATATCTTTTAGAAATTGTTACTGTAATCCACCAATTGTGATATATTGTTGCTATTTTTTTGGTATGTTTTTTTCTATTTCTATCTTAGTTCAATATGCTATAAAAAATACCATAGACTGGGAGGCTTAAACAATAAACATTTATTTCTCACAGTTCTGGGGGCTGGGAAGTTTAAAATCAAGGTGTCAGCAGATTCAGTTTTTGGTGAGAACCCTCTCCCTTCCTTGTAGATGTCTCTCTTCACATTATGACCTCAAATGCCAGAGAGAGAAAAGAATAGCTCTCTTCCTCTTCTTATGGACACTAATCTCATCATATGGGCTTTATCCTCATGATCTAATTACCTCCCAAGTGTTCTAACTCCATATATAATACCATCATATTAGAGCTTCAATATATAAATTTGGCTGGGAGGGGACACAAACATTCAGTCCGTAGCAATGAGTGATATCTTGTGATATTTGTTAGCCCTCTGATTGCCAGAATTGATTGAACCAGTCTAGTTGTTGAGGTGGGTGTCCCCTTCCTTTTGTTTATACCAAAAATGTATCTTGGTGATTTGACTTTACTTCTTTGTAAAGTAAAATATTGTATGATACTTTCCAGACCTTCTGCACTCTTTCCTGTTGTCTCGCGAATCCTTTTTCATCTCTCTGTGTGAAAGAGCTTGCAGGAACCTTTGCTATTACTATAGCAGTAGTTAAAATTGTCTTATTTTCATCTGAGTTAGTTCCCAAACAGATAAATACAAAAGAAAAATTATGCCCACCTAGACTGAAAGTAGGACAGGTTGACAAGGGGAAAACTTTCAGATTCAATCTTTATAATTTAAGATTACACTGGGATCCCAAAGCACTCTATAACAACTTTTCTCGTGTTCGTAGGAGTACAATTCCTGCTTATCACAATAAAGCCATGTAATAAGGGGGAAACAATTTGCAAATAATATTACACATATCATCAATAAACTTTCATAAAAACACACATCTACAATTTTGAAATAGACTCTGAACCCTTAATAAAAGTACTCAGGGTACACTAGTTATGTGCATCAAATATCTTGTTTTCCTAAACCATCAACCCCTTCTGCCATATGATGAGGTTTGGGGTCTGGAGAGTTTGAGTACTAAATATCAACAGGCCACTAAGTGGTAAGTTACAATATATTCAGAGCAATTGTTTATTTTGAACTTTTTTGAGGGGAGGGAGATGGAGATGTCACCTACATCTTTAAGATTCTCATAAAGTACATGGAATTTTCTCCAGAAAAATATAAATACAGACATATGCACAAAATTTAGGATAACATTGAGGAAATTAATGGATCCATTCAAGTCTCTTGCTAAACCTAGAAATTAATAATTGGTTTTTTGAGTCAGTTCCTCTACACACCACTGTGGTTTCCAGATAGTTGAATCAGGAGGCATAAATAAACAGAATTTTCAGAGAAGGTTTTGCACATGGGACAAAACAAATTCTTAATAGAAGCAAAACAAAACAAAACAAAACAAAACCAAAAAAACCTCACTTTGTATAGACTAAGATTTGACCTAATGTTGTGGTATGGTTTCTCAGGCTTTTATTGTCATTCTTAGGTTAATCATTTCAATTTAAATTTAAAAATTGACATTTTAACACAGAGCTCATTTGCCCTTGTGTAACAGTTATATTATTTAAACATCATAAAATATTAATTTTTACAAGTACTTTGCTTTTGTTTTCAGAACCACTTATTTACCTCTCTTCATAATTAGTTGAAGGGGAAAATATATTCTTTTATCAAGACCCATAATTTTGAAAGCATTTACAAAAGATCACTTATATGTGGAATCCTAAAAAACACAGCAAACTAGGGGGGAAAAAAAAAAAACAAGAAAGACACAGACTTGCAATATAGAGAACTAACTAGTGTTTACCAGTGGGAAGAGGGAAAGGAGGGAGTGGCAATATAGGAGTAGGGGATAAAAAGGGTTATTATGTGGTTACATGAATTCATATATGACAGTTTTGAAAATTATAACTCACTATAGAATTTTTCAAAATAATGTTATCTAAATATTGAAAAAATTCTAATGCCCCCAAGGATAACCATCTAGAAATCACTGATAGATACAAAGAAGGGTTTCACTAAAATACCAAATAGCCACAGCTGAGAAATTAAGGAAGTGGTTAGGATTAAGTAGATATTTGTCCCTACCCCCATAGAAACTTTTCAGAATAAATATTAAATATTCCATGAAGAAAAAAGAACTTCTAGCAGTGTCTTATCTAGTTTGTTCCAAAGATAGAAAAGCTGTTTTCTGTTTGGGTTATAGATCAAAATGCAACTTGTTAGGCATCAGTATTCAAGCAGAGATGGGATGAAATAGACGTAGCAGTTCCTGTTGAATGAGTTGGCAAGTGTGCATGCTGTGCTCCTGGGAAGGGATAAAAAATGGAGGCAAAGTGTAGAAATGGAGAGTAATATAATTAACTGAACTTTCTCCAAAACTGTGCAAGAAGGCAATGGGCTTTTATTGACCCTATTCATAACATCTATATAGAATCTTCTGGTATGTTTTTTTTAATCAATTAGCCTATCTTACCACATATACCTACCTGTATTTCATCAAATAGCTTAAGTACCTTCGTCTTAGATGTAACCAAGTAATGTAATTGAGAGTGATATATCAATATGTTGTTTTTCATCAGGTTGAGTTTACTATCAGACATGACCTTAAAAGAATACTTAGGACCCTTCAGCTTCCTGTAACCTTCAGATTTATTTGTCTTGATGTCTTTAAGAAAAATGTTAAATACTACAGAATTGAGTAAAGAACCTGATGACTCAACTTTGAAATTCCCTTTAAGTCACAATTTAAATTTTGTCATCTCCCAAATGTTGTATGTATAACTGTTTATATGTATAACCACATTAATATACCTATCTACTAACAGAGCCTGATAACTTTATCCATGTGCTATCTCATCTGTCCTTTTGAAGTATTGAATTGGGTTCCCTTCTAAGATAATTGTTATCATTCCAACACTCTGTAATCTAAGTTGGGTTTTTTTTTTTCTGTTTTCAAAAATTTATTCATTTCTTTTTTAAATTAAATTAAATTAATTAATTACTTTATTTTACAGCAGGTTCTTATTATCAATTTTATACATATTAGTGTATATATGTCAATCCC
>NW_020175410.1:0-5354 GCF_003031525.2 Neophocaena asiaeorientalis asiaeorientalis
GGTGCAACGTCACGCCAGCCTCTGCCGCCGCAGGCTCACCCTGCACTCCATGTCCCTCCCTCCTCCCGGCCTGAGTGAGCCAGAGCCCCCGAATCAGCGGCTCCTTTAACCCCGTCCTGTCTGAGCGAAGAACAGATGCCCTCAGGAGACCTACACGCAGAGGCAGGGCCAAATCCAAAGCTGAACTCCGGGAGCTGTGCGAACAAAGAAGAGAAAGGGAAATCTCTCCCAGCAGCCTCAGGAGCAGCGGATTAAATCTCCAGCATCAACTTGACGTACCCTGCATCTATGGAATACATGAATAGACAACGAATCATCCCAAATTGAGGAAGTGGACTTTGGGAGCAACGATATATATATTTTTTTCCCCTTTTTCTCTTTTTGTGAGTGTGTATGATTCTGTATATGATTTTGTCTGTATAGCTTTGCTTTTACCATTGGTCCTAGGGTTCTGTCTGTCCGGGTTTTTTTTTTTTAGTATATTTTTCAGCGCTTGTTATCATTGGTGGATTTGCTTTTTGGTTTGGTTGTTCTCTTCTTTCTTTTTTTTTAACTTAAAAATATTTTTAAAATTATTTTTTGTTTTTTATTTTAATAACTTTATTTTATCTTTCTTCCTTTCTTTCTTTTTTCTCTTTCTTTCTTTCTCCCTCCCTTCCTTTCGTCCTCCTTTCCTCCCTTTCTCCCTTTCTTGCCCTTCGTTTGTTCATTCGTTCCTTCCTTCGTTCCTTCCCTTCCTTCCTTCCTTCCTTCCTTCCCTCCTTCCTTCTTTCTTTCTCTCTCTCTCTTTCTCTCTCTCTCTCTCTCTTTCTTTCTTTCTTTCTTTCTTTCTTTCTTTCTTTCTTTCTTTCTTTCTTCCTTCCTTCCTTCCTTCCTTCCTTCCTTCCTTCCTTCCTCTCCTTTTATTCTGAGCCATGTGGATGACAGGATCTTGGTGCTCCACCCTCAGAAGTGGGAGACCCAAGTTCAGGACATTGAACCATCAGGGACATCCCAGCCCCACATAATACCAAACAGCGAAAATCTCCCGGAGATCTCCATCTCAACGCCAAGACCCAGCTCCACTCAACAACCAGCAAGCTACAGTGCTGGACACCCCATGCCAAACAACTAGCAAGACAGGAACACAATCCTACCCATTAGCAGAGAGGTTGCCTAAAATCAAAATAAGGTCACAGACACCCCAAAACACACCACCAGATGTGGACCTGCACACCAGAAAGACAAGATCCACGCTCATGCAGCAGAACAAAGGCACTAGTCCCCTCCACCAGGAAGCCTACACAACCCACTGAACCAACCTTAGCCACTGGGGGCAGACACCAAAAGCAACGGGAACTACGAACGTGCAGCCTGTGAAAAGGAGACCCAAATACAGTAAGTTAAGCAAAATGAGAAGACAAACACAGCAGATGAAGGAGCAAGGTAAAAACCCACCAGACCTAACAAATGAAAAGGAAATAGGCAGTCTACCTGAAAAAGAATTCAGAATAATGATAGTAAACATGTTCCAAAATCTTGGAAATAGAATGGAGAAAATACAAGAAACGTTTAACAAGGACCTAGAAGAACTAAAGAGCAAACAAACAATGATGAACAACACAATAAATGAAATTTAAAATTCTCTAGAAGGGATCAATAGCAGAATAACTGAGGCAGAAGAACGGATATGGGACCTGAGAGAAAAAATCATAGAAATAACTACTGCAGAGCAGAATAAAGAAAAAAGAATGAAAAGAATTGAGGACAGTCTCAGAGACCTCTGGGACAACATTAAACACACCAACATTCGAATTATAGGGAATTGGGAACACATACAGACTGAAAGTGAAGGGATGGAAAATGATATTCCATACAAATGGAAATCAAAAGAAAGCTGGAGTAGCAATTCTCATATCAGAGAAAATAGACTTTAAAATAAAGACTATTACAAGAGACAAAGAAGGACACTACATAATGATCAAGGGGTCAATACAAGAAGAAGATATAACGATTGTAAATATTTATGCACCCAGCATAGGAGCACCTCAATACATAAGGCAAATACTAACAGCCATAAAAGGGGAAATCGACAGTAACACCATTATAATAGGCGAGTTTAACACCCCACTTTCACCAATGGAAAGATCATCCAAAATGAAAATAAATAAGGAAACCCAAGCTTTAAATGATACGTTAAACAAGATGGACTTTACTGATATTTATAGGACATTCTATCCGAAAACAACAGAACTAACTTTCTTCTCAAGTGCTCGTGAAACAGTCTCCAGAATAGAGCCTGTGGGATCTTCCCGGACTGGGGCACGAGCCCGTGTCCCCTGCATCAGCAGGTGGACTCTCAACCAGTGTGCCACCAGGGAAGCCCTCAGGTATCTTTTCTGACCACAATGCTATGAGAATATACATCAATTACAGGGAAAAAAAATCTGTAAATAATGCAAACACAGGGATGCTAAACAATACACTACTAAATAACCAAGAAATCAAAGAGAAAATCAAAAAATTCCTAGGAACAAATGATGATGAAAAAATGATGACCCAACACCTATGAGATGCAGCAAAAGCAGTTCTAAGAGGGAAGTTTATAAACAGTAAAATCCTACCTTAGGAAACAAGAAACATCTCAAATAAACAACCTAACCTTACATCTAAAGCAATTAGAGAAAGAAGAACAATAAACCCCCAAAGGTAGTAGAAGGAAAGAAATCATAAAGATCAGATCAGAAATAAAGGGGAAAAAATGAAGGAAATGATAGCAAAGATCAATAAAACTAAAAGCTGGTTCTTTGAGAAAATAAACAAGATTGATAAACCATTAACCAGACTCATCAAGAAGAAAAGGGAGAAGACTCAAATCAGCAGAATTAGAAATGAAAAAGAAGTAGCAACTGACACAGCAGAAATACAAAGGATCATGAGAGATTACTACAAGCAACCAAATGCCAATAAAATAGACAACCTGCAAGAAATGGGCAAATTCTTAGAAAAGCACAAGCTTCTGAGACTGAACCAGGAAGAAATAGAAAATATAAACAGACCAATCACAAGCACTGAAATTGAAATTGTGATTAAAAATCTTCCAACAAGCAAAAGCCCAGGACCAGATGGCTTCAGAGGCAAATTCTATCAAATGTTTAGAGAAGAGCTAATACCTACCCCTCTCAAACTCTTCCAAAATATAGCAGAGGGAGGAACACTCCCAAAGTCATTCTACAAGGCCACCATCACCCTGATACCAAAACCAGACAAAGATGTCACAAAAAATGAAAACTACAGGCCAATATCACTGATGAACATGGATGCAGAAATCCTCAACAAAATACTAGCAACCAGAATCCAACAGCACATTAAAAGGATCATACACCATGATTAAGAGGGGTTTATCCCAGGAATGCAAGGATTCTTCAATATACGGAAATCAATCAATGTGATACACCATATTAACAAATCGAAGTAGAAAAACCATATGATCATCTCAATAGATGCAGAGAAAACTTACGACAAAATTCAACAGCATTTATGATAAAAACCCTCCAGAAAGTAGGCAGAGAGGGAACTTACCTCAACATAATAAAGGCCATATATGACAAACCCACAGCCAACATTGTCCTCAATGGTGAAAAACTGAAACTATTTCCACTAAGATCAGGAATAAGACAAGGTTGCCTACTCTCACCACTGTTATTCAACATAGTTTTGGAAGTGTTAGCCACAGCAATCACAGAAGAAAAAGAAAAAAAAGGAATCCAAATCAGAAAAGAAGAAGTAAAGCTGTCAGTGTTTGCAAATAACATGTTACTATTCACAGAGAATCCTAAAGATGCTACCAGAAAACTACTTGAGCTAATCAATGAATTTGGTAAAGTAGCAGGATACAAAAGTAATGCACAGAAATCCCTTGCATTCCTATACACTAATGATGAAAAATCTGAAATTGAAATTAAGGAAACACTCCCATTTACCACTGCAATAAAAAGAATAAAATACCTAGGAATAAACCTACCTAAGGAGTCAAAAGAACTGTATGCAGAAAATTATAAGACACTGATGAAAGAAATTAAAGATGATAGAAATAGATGGAGAGATACACCATGTTCTTGGATGGGAAGAATCAACATTGTGAAAATGACTATACTACCGAAAGCAATCTACAGATTTAATGCAATCCCTATGAAGCTACCACTGGCATTTTTCACAGAACCAGAACAAAAAAATTTCATAATTTGTATGGAAACACAAAAGACCCCGAATAGCCAAAGCAATCCTGAGAAAGAAAAATGGAGCTGCAGGAATCAAGCACCCAGACTTCAGACTATACTACAAAGCTCCAGTAGTCAAGACAGTATGGTAGTGGCACAAAAACAGAAATATAGATCAATGGAACAGGATAGAAAGCCCAAGGATAAACCCACACACATACGGTCACCTTATCTTTGATAAAGGAGGCAAGAATATACAATGGAGAAAAGACAGCCTCTTCAATAAGTGGTGCTGGCAAAACAGGACAGCCACATGTAAAAGAATGAAATTAGAACACTCCCTAATACCATACACAAAAATAAACTCAAAATGGATTAAAGTTCTAACTGTAAGGCCAGACACCACCAAACTCTTAGAGGAAAACAGGCAGAACACTCTATGACATAAATCACAGCAAGATTCTTTTTGACCCAGCTCCTAGAGAAATGGAAATAAAAACAAAAATAAACAAATGGGACCTAATTAAACTTAAAAGGTTTTTGCACAGCAAAGGACACCATAAACAAGTTGAAAAGACAAACCTCAGAATGGGAGAAAATATTTGCAAATGAAGCAACTGATGAGGGATTAATCTCCCAAATTTATAAGCGGCTCATGCAGCTCAATATCTAAAAACAAACAACCCAATCTAAAAATGGGTAGAAGACCTAAATAGACATTTCTCGAAAGAAGATATATAGATTGCCAACAAACACATGAAAGAATGCTCAACATCACTAATCATTAGAGAAATGCAAATCAAAACTACAATGAGATATCATCTCACACCAGTCAGAATGGCCATCATCAAAAAACCTACAAATGATAAATGCTGGAAAGGGTGTGGAGAAAAGGGAACCTTCTTGCACTGTTGGTGGGAATGTAAATTGATACAGCCACTATGGAGAACAGTATGGAGGTTCCTTAAAAATCTCAAAATAGAACTACCATACGACCCAGCAATCCCACTACAGGGCATATAGCCTGAGAAAGCCATAATTCAAAAACAGTCATGTACCACAGTGTTCATTGCAGCTCTATTTACAATAGTCAGGACATGGAAGCAACCTAAGTGTCCATTGACAGATGAATGGATAAAGAAGATGTGGCACATA
>NW_020175410.1:12527-199215 GCF_003031525.2 Neophocaena asiaeorientalis asiaeorientalis
CTGTATGCAGAAAATTATAAGACACTGATGAAAGAAATTAAAGATGATAGAAATAGATGGAGAGATACACCATGTTCTTGGATGGGAAGAATCAACATTGTGAAAATGACTATACTACCGAAAGCAATCTACAGATTTAATGCAATCCCTATGAAGCTACCACTGGCATTTTTCACAGAACCAGAACAAAAAAATTTCATAATTTGTATGGAAACACAAAAGACCCCGAATAGCCAAAGCAATCCTGAGAAAGAAAAATGGAGCTGCAGGAATCAAGCACCCAGACTTCAGACTATACTACAAAGCTCCAGTAGTCAAGACAGTATGGTAGTGGCACAAAAACAGAAATATAGATCAATGGAACAGGATAGAAAGCCCAAGGATAAACCCACACACATACGGTCACCTTATCTTTGATAAAGGAGGCAAGAATATACAATGGAGAAAAGACAGCCTCTTCAATAAGTGGTGCTGGCAAAACAGGACAGCCACATGTAAAAGAATGAAATTAGAACACTCCCTAATACCATACACAAAAATAAACTCAAAATGGATTAAAGTTCTAACTGTAAGGCCAGACACCACCAAACTCTTAGAGGAAAACAGGCAGAACACTCTATGACATAAATCACAGCAAGATTCTTTTTGACCCAGCTCCTAGAGAAATGGAAATAAAAACAAAAATAAACAAATGGGACCTAATTAAACTTAAAAGGTTTTTGCACAGCAAAGGACACCATAAACAAGTTGAAAAGACAAACCTCAGAATGGGAGAAAATATTTGCAAATGAAGCAACTGATGAGGGATTAATCTCCCAAATTTATAAGCGGCTCATGCAGCTCAATATCTAAAAACAAACAACCCAATCTAAAAATGGGTAGAAGACCTAAATAGACATTTCTCGAAAGAAGATATATAGATTGCCAACAAACACATGAAAGAATGCTCAACATCACTAATCATTAGAGAAATGCAAATCAAAACTACAATGAGATATCATCTCACACCAGTCAGAATGGCCATCATCAAAAAACCTACAAATGATAAATGCTGGAAAGGGTGTGGAGAAAAGGGAACCTTCTTGCACTGTTGGTGGGAATGTAAATTGATACAGCCACTATGGAGAACAGTATGGAGGTTCCTTAAAAATCTCAAAATAGAACTACCATACGACCCAGCAATCCCACTACAGGGCATATAGCCTGAGAAAGCCATAATTCAAAAACAGTCATGTACCACAGTGTTCATTGCAGCTCTATTTACAATAGTCAGGACATGGAAGCAACCTAAGTGTCCATTGACAGATGAATGGATAAAGAAGATGTGGCACATAAAATAGAAACGAAATTGAGTTATTTGTAGTGAGGTGGATGGACCTAGAGTCTGTCATACAGAGTGAAGTAAGTCCGAAAGAGAAAAACAAATACCATATGCTAAAACATATATATGGAATTTAAGAAAAAATGGTCATGAAGAACCTATGAGCAAGATGGGAATAAAGATGCAGACCTACTAGACAATGTACTTGGAGACACGGGGAGGGGGAAGCATAAGCTGGGAGAAAGTGAGAGAGTTGTAGTATATATATGGACATATATACACTACCAAATGTAAAATAGATAGCTATTGGGAAGCAGTCGCAAAGCACAGTGAGATCATCTCGGTGCTTTGTGACCAGCTAGAAGGGTGGGAAAGGGAGGGTGGGAGAGAGGGAGGTGCAAGAGGAAAGAGATATAGGGATATATGTATATGTATAACTGATTCACTTTTTTATAAAGCAGAGACTAACACACCATAATAAAGCAATTATACTCCACAAAAAATGTTTAAAAATGAAAGGGGGACTTCTCTGGTTGCACAGTGGTTAAGAATCCACATGCTAATGCAGGGGACACGGGTTCCAGCCCTGGTCCAGGAAGATCCCACATGCCATGGAGCAACAAAGCCTGTGCACCATAACTGCTGAGCCTGTGCTCTTGAGCCTACGAGCCACAACTACTGAGCCTGCATGCCACAATTACTGAAGCCTGTGCAGCTAGAGCCCGTGATACACAACAGAAGAAGCCACCGCAATGAGAAGCCCGCGCACTGCAATGAAGAGTAGCTCCCGCTCGCCACAACTAGAGAAAGCCTACATGCAGCAACAAAGACCCAATGCAGCCAAAAATAAATAAATAAATAAATAAATAAATAAATTAATTAATTAAAAACATAATTAAAAAATGAGAGGAACAATGAAATAAAACGTTTATATTCTGCTTAAAATTATCTTTTAGACAAATAATAGTAACAGTAGGCAGTAATAGTAGAATAGCAACAACTAATATTTATTAAGTATCTGGTATACGTCAGGTATTATGGGAAGCTCTGTGTGTCCCGTACATTGCCTCATTTAACACTTACAGCACAGAAAGGATTCATTCATTCATTCAACAAGTACAATGGTAAGTGCCTATTTTGTGTCCATATTGCACTGGATGCTGGAGATAGAATGCTGAACACCATATAGCCCTGCAGTCATGCTTGTAAGGAGGTGGACTGGCGGGGGCGGGGTGCGGAGGACCATTAATTCCATCCCTGGGGAGAAAGAGAGGGAAGTAGGGAGGGAAGAACAGAACATAGGAACCTCTGCTCTCCTGCCATCTCCATCACTTCTTAGCCCCAAGTATGTTTTCTGTTTGCAGGAGAGAGTGAGCAATTCTTGGGGTTTGGCAGGGGCCCATTAGACCTCACAGATAGAGGTGGGGGAGCCTAGTTAAGTGCCCAAGGCCCTAAAGATGGTTACCTGAGTTCAAAGTCTGGCTTCCATAATGATTAGTAGCCTTAGACAAGTGACTCAACTTCCCCCTGCCCCAGTTTCCTCAAGTGAGAAATGGGATTAATCGTAGCTCCTGCTTTGAAGTTATGATAATTAGATTATGATTCATTTAAGGCAAGTAATACAGTATGTTAACTTTAGCTATTACTAGTACCAGCTTTCCTGGGGACACTGTGGTTGGAATCTGAAGGTTTTTCTTTTCCTTATACCAGCATGTGTCATTGTTGATTTCATTATACTTTATTGCCAATTACATTTCTGTTAAAGGTAGAACCAGTGCAAAAACAACTGTTTGGGGTATTGTATATTTTATATAATTCATACATATCAGTAATATGAAATCAAACAGATAGTTGAAACTGTGAACTCTAGATTCCACATAAAAGTTTTAAGTTTCACCAATGATGGGAGATAAGGAATGGAAAGATCTGAATTACCCCTGATAATTTAGTCTAGTCCAGGCATTGATTCTTTCATTTTAGATGAATTTTTTTTATTGAAGTATAGTTGACTTACAGTGTTGTGTCAATCTTTGCTGTACAGCAAAGTGACTCAGTTATACACATGTATACATTCTTTTTTATATTCTTTTCCATTATGGTTTATCACAGGATATTGAATATAGTTACCTGTGCCATACGTTAGGACCTTGTTGTTTTTCAATTCTAAATGTAATAGTTTGCCTCTACCAACCCCAAACTCCCAGTCCATCCCTCTCCCGTCCCCCTCCCCGTTGGCAACCACAAGTCTGTTCTCTATGTCTATGAGTCTGTGTCTCTTTTAGAGGTTCATTTGTGCCATATTTTAGATTTCACATATAAGTGATATCATATGGTATTTGTCTTTCTCTTTCTGACTTACTTAGTAGGACAATTTCTAGTCGCATCCATGTTGCTGCAAATGGCATTATTTTGTTCTTTTTTATGGCTAAGTAATATTCCATTGTATACATGTACCACATCTTCTTTATCCATTCATCTGTCGATGAACCTTTAGGTTGTTTCATGTTTTGGCTATTGTGAATAGTGCTGCTCTGAACATAGGGGTGCATGTATCTTTTTGAATTATAGTTTTGTCTGGGTGTATTCCCAGGAGTGGGATTGCTGGATCATATGGTAGTTCTATTTTTAGTTTTCTGAGGAACCTCCATATTGTTTTCTGTTGTGGCTGCACCAACTTACATTCCCACCAACAGTGTAGGAGGGTTCCCTTTTCTCTACATTGATTCTTAATGATATAAATATCTGAATGTACTGAAAATTTGTAAAACAGAGATGATACCATTAAGGAGAGCTGCTGTTTCTGGAATTAGACGTTAAAGTGAGAATTCTGTAAAATATAAATATCCTGAATTGCAGCACCACACATCAGTGTGATGAGATGGGAGCTGCTTCTCTAGGAGCCAATAACTGCCTTCTCTTTTTAAAGAAAAGTGGTGTGATTATTCTTTCTTCATCTGTAAAAGGAGTATATCCCAAGAGTTCTTTTAGCATTCTCCATTCCAGATTTCTATGATTTTAGTACTGTAGCTTGGGTAATTATTTGAATGATGAAGATATACTTTTCTAAAAGAACTTTTGAATACATTAAAATTGGCATGCAGATAGAAATTTGAAGCTCTTATGTACCACTGATACTTTTGAAACATAACTGGCATAGTTTTTACTGTCTTTCTTTCAGGGACCAATAATCTTCTGTAAATATCAACATCAGTCTTCGTGAGAGAGGAAGAGTTGACAGTATACAGATCACACCTTCACACTAGGCTATCAGCAGAAACTTCCAGTTTACCCCTTTGTCACCTGTGCTCCAAAGGTAAGCACTTGTAAGCTGCTATAGCCTTCAATTTAGATAAGCATTCAGAAAACAACAGCTTGATGATGATAAACATAATGACTTTTCATTATCTGTAATCTTTCACCTGGGAGAATTTAAAAGGATTTTTTAATGAGAAAAAAAATCCATCCAGAAATTTAATTTCAGGAGAGTTTTTTTTTTTTATCACAAATGGATGTTGAATTTTATCAAAAGCTCTTTATGCATCTGTTGAGATGATCACATGGTTTTTATTCTTCAGTTGGTCAATGTGGTGTATCATATTGATTGATTTGTGGATATTAAAAAATCCTTGCCTCCCTGGGATAAATCCCACTTGATTATGGCATATAATCCTTTTAATGTATTGTTGGTTCGGTTTGCTAATATTTTGCTGAGGATTTTTGCATCTATGTTCATCAGTAATATTGGCTTGTCATTTTCTTTTTTGTGATACCTTTGTCTGGTTTTGGTGTCAGCGTAATGCTCGCCTCATAGAATGAGTTCAGAAATGTTCCTAGCTCTGCAGTTTTTTGGAATAGTTTCAGAAGGTTAACTCTTCTGTAAATGTTTGGCATAATTCACCTATGAAGCCGTCTTGTCCTGGACTTTGGTTTGTTGGGAGTTTTTAAATTAGTGATTCAGTTTCATTACTGGTAATTGGTCTGTTCCTATTTTCTATTTTTTCCTGTTTCAGTCTTGGGAGATTGTACATTTCTAAGAATTTATCCATTTCTTCTAGGTTGTCCATTTTGTTGGCATATAGTTGTTTGTAGTAGTTTCTTATGACCTTTTATATTTCTGTGGTGTCAGTTGGAACTTCTCCTTTTTCATTTCCAATTTTATTGATTTGGGTCCACTCCCTTTTTTTTCTTGATGAGTCTGATTAAAGGTTATCAATTGTGTTTATCTTTTCAAAGAACAAGTTTTTAAGTTTCAGATATTTTTCTCTTTTTTTTGTCTCTATTTCATTTATTTCTGCTCTGATCTTTATAATTTCTTTCCTTCTGCTAACATTGGGTTTTGTTTTTTCTTCTTTCTTTAGATCCTTCAGGTGTATGGTTAGGTTGCTTGTTTAAGATATTTCTTGTATCCCAAGGTAAGCTTGTGTTTTTATAAACTTCCCTCTTACAACTGCTTTTGCTGTGTCCCATAGGTTTTGGATTGTCATGTTTTTGTTTTTCTCTAGGTATTTTTTCATTTCCTCTTTGATTTCTTCAGTGATCCATTCGTTCTTTAGTGGCATATTGTTTAGCTTCCATGTGTTTGTATTTTTTGCAGTTTTTTTTCTCGTAGTTGACTTCTAATTTCATAGTGTTCTGTTCAGAAAAGATGCTTGAAATGATTTCAGTTTTCTTAAATTTTCCAAGGCTTGTTTTGTGGCCTAGCATGTGATCTATATTGGAGAATATTCCATGTGCATTTGAAAAGAATATGTATTCTGCTGCTTTGGGATGGAATTTTCTATATATATTAAGTGTATCTGGTCTAATGTGTCATTAGGGACCAATGCTTCCCTATTGATTGTCTGCATGATCTGTATGTCGATGTAAGTGGGATGTTAAAGTCCAGTACTATTATTGTGTAACTGTTGATTTCTCCCTTTATGTCCATTAATATTTGCTTTATATATCTAGGTGCTTCTATGTTGGGTGCATATGTATTTACAATTGTTGTATCTTCTTAGATTGATCTCTTGATCATTATATAATGTCCTCCTGTGTCTCTTGTAACAGTTTTTACTTTAAGGTCTGATATAAGTATTGCTACCCCGACTTTCTTTTCATGTCTATTTGCATGGAAAATCTTTTTCCATCCCCTCACTTTCAGTCTGTATGTGTCTTTAGATCTGAAGTGAATCTCTTGTAGGCAGCATATATACGGGTCTTGTTGTGTATCCATTCAGCCAGTCTGTTTCTCTTGATTGGAGCATTTAGTCTATTTACATTTATGGTAATTATTGATATGTATGCCATTTTGTTAATTGTTTTGGGGTTGTTTCATAGGTATTTTTTGTTCCTTCTTCTTTTGTTATCTTCTCTTGGGGTTTGGTGACTCTTTAGTTTTATGTTTTGATTTCTCTTTCTTTTTTGTGTATGTATCTATTATAGATTTTTGGTTTGTGATGAGGTTTAAAAAGCCGTGAGGTTTTTATACAGCTATATATATATAATTGTTTTAAGTTGCTGATCTCTTACTTTCAGATGCATTTCAGCAACCTTCCACTTGTACTCTCCTCCCCACAGAATTTTTTTGATATCATATTTTATATCTAATTGTTTTGTGTATCCCCTAACAGCTTATTGTGGATATACATGATTTTACTACTTTTGTTTTTTTAACCTTCCTACTGGGTGTGTGAATGATTTCCTACCTTTACTGTATGTTTGCTTTTCTGGATGAGTTTTTTCATGCTGTAATGTTCATGTGTCTAGTTGTGGCCTTTTCTTTTTCACTTAGAGAAGTTTCTTTAACGTTTCTTGTAAAGCTGGTTTGGTGGTGCTGAATTCTTTTAGCTTTTGCTTGTCTGTAAAACTTTTCATTTCTCTATCAAATCTGTACGAGAGCCTTGCTGGGCAGATTATTCTTGGTTGTAGGTTTTTCCCTTTCATCACTTTAAATATATCGTGCCACTCCTTTCTGGCCTGCAGAGTTTCTGCTGAAAAATCAGCTGATAGCCTTAAGGGAGTTTACTTGTATGTTATTTGTTACTTTTCCCTTGCTGCTTTTTTTTTTTTTGCGGTACGCGGGCCTCTCACTGTTGTGGCCTCTCCCGTTGCAGAGCACAGGCTCCAGACGCACAGGCTCAGTGGCCATGGCTCACGGGCCCAGCTGCTCTGCGGCATGTGGGATCTTCCCAGACCAGGGCACGAACCCGTGTCCCTTGCATCGGCAGGCGGACTCTCAACCACTGCGCCACTAGGGAAGCCCCTCCCTTGCTGCTTTTAATATTCTCTCTTTATTTTTTGTCATTTTTAACTACAGTGTGTCTTGGTGTGTTCCTCTTTGGGTTCATCCTGTATGGGACTCTCTGCGTTTCCTCGACTTGGGTGATGGTTTCCTTTCTCAGGTTAGGGAAGTTTTCAGCTATTATGTCTTCAAATGTGTTCTCTGTTCGCTTTTCTCTCTCTTCTCCTTCTGGAACCTCTATAATGCAAATATTAGTGTGCTTGCTGTTTCCCAGAGGTCTTTTAAACTGTCCTCATTTCTTTTCATTCTTCTTTTTTTTTCTGTTCAGCAGCAGTGATTTCCACTACTCTGTCTTCCAGCTCACTGATCTGTTCCTCTGTATCATTAGGCTACTATTTATTCCTTCATTTCAGTTTTTGTATTCTTCATCACTGTTTGTTCTTTATATTTTCTAACTCCATGTTAAAAACTTCTGACTTCTTGCCCTGTGCATCCATTCTTCTCCTGAGTTCTTTGATCATCTTTACGATCACTAACCTGAACTCCTTCTTGGATAGATTGCCTATCTCCACTTCACTTAGTTCTTCTTCTGGGGTTTTATCTTGTTTCTTCCTCTGCAACATGTTCCTCTGTCACCTCATTTTGCTTAAGTTGCTGTTTGTATTTTTATATATCTGGTAGGTTAGTTACATTTCTGGACCTTGGAGAAATGGTCTCCTGTAGGAAAAGTCCTATGCATCCCAGCAATGTATTCCCCTCTTATCACCCAAGCTATATGCTCTAGGGGTTTCCCCTATGAGGGCTGCTTGGGTCCTTCTGTTGTGGCAGGCTGACACTGAGGGCAGTCTGGTAGGCTTGTGTGGCCCCCAGTCTGATTGGTTGCCAGGTCCTACCTTGTGCAGAGGCTACTGGTTGGGGTGGCGGGGGCTGGGTCATGAGGCAGCTGACCACAGAATCCCAGGGGGCCCTGGGGCTAGTGCTGGCTCACTGGTGAATGGAGTCAGGGTCTAGAATACTCTTGGGATATTGCCTACCTACTGGCACATGAAGCCATGTCCTCGGGTTAGTGCCAGTCTACTGGCAGGCATAGCCAGGTCTTGGAGTCTGTTTGCAGGGCCCAGGGGTCTCAGAGCTGGTGTCATATAGCTGTTGGGGGAGGGTTGATTCCTGACACAGTTGGGTATGGGGTCCTGGGTGTCCCAAAGCTTGTGTTGGCCTGCTAGTGGGCAGGGCCAGGGCCCAGCTGGCCCCAGGGCAGGCTGCAGAATTATGGTTTTCTTGTGTTTGGTATCTGCTCTGTGGTAGATGAGGTTGCCCCAGAGGCTAGAGCAGGCTTCCCAAGGGCAGGGCCAGGGCCCAGGGGTTCTGGGGCTGGTGCCTGCCCATTGGTGGGTGGAATTGGGTCCTGGGCCGTCTGGTGAACAAGGCCGTATCTGGAGGCAGCTGCAAGTTCAGAAGTTCTTTAAGCTGAGTGGGGCTGTGTCCCTATCCAGTTAGTTGCTTGGCCTGAAGTGTCCTAGCACTAGTGCCCACAGGTTGTTGGGTGGGTCCAGGTCTTGGTGCTAATGAGCTAGAGGGAGGATTCCACCATAGTGCCTGCCAGCACCAGCATCCACGTGGTAGAAGGAGCTCCCAAGAATGGGTGTCATCTGTGTGTATGGGCCCAGGGTGAGCCACAGCTGCCCGCCCACCTCTCCAGGAGACTCTCTGACCAGCAAGTAGGTCTGGCTCAGGATCCTATCAAATTTCTGCTTTTGCCCTGCATCCTGGGGTGGGTGAGATTTTGTGTGTGCCCTTTAAGAGTGAAATCTCTGTTTCTCCCAGTCCTGTGGGACTCGCCATATTAAGCCCTGCTGGCCTTCGAAGCTAAATATTCTGGGGGCTCATCTTCCTGGTGCAGGAATCCTGGGCTAGGGAGCCCAATATGGGGATCAGAACTCTCACTCCTGTGGGAGAATCTCTGCAATATAATTATTCTCCAGTTTGCAGGTCGCCCACTGGGAGTATGGGATTGACTGTATCATGAGTCTGCCTCTCCTGCCCATCTCATTTTAGTTCCTTCTTTATGTCTTTAGCTGTAGAAGATCTTTTCTGGTAGGTTCTGATATTTTTCACTGATGGGTGTTATGAAAATAGTTGTGATTTTGGTGTGCTTGTGAGAGGGGGTAAGCTCAGGGTCTTTCAACTCTGCCATCTTGGCTGATCTCCGTCATAACTTTTTATAATGAGATAATTTAAAATAGGTCTGGCACACAGTAGCCACTTCATAAATATTAGTTCCCTTTTTCTTTTCCTACATCAGTACATTTTGAACTTGACACAAATGAAATGAAGACACAGCAGACATTTGGGGTGGTTCTGTTCTGCCTTGTCCCCACCATGGGGTGCTGGATTCCACTTAATAGAGCTGATTTTGCCCATCCATCTGTTCCCGATTCTGTGTTTACTGATGTGACATTGGTGGCTTAAAATAAGCATGGTGGTAATATTTACACCATGAAAACTGACTAATTTTACAAATCAGCCCTGTTTTGTTTTTTGAGAGATGGTTGTTAAACATTTATCAGTACACCACTACTAATGTCTATCAATTTCTTCAAGACTAAATTTTATTATTATTCAGGGCCACATTAAGTGTCTCATCTCTTTGTCATGACCAGTAAATTTAACCAAGTTCTCATCAGTCGGGAAATAGAGAACCTCAACTGGATAAACACTATATTCTTAACTAACAAGTTAATTTCCCTGTGAGTTTTTTTTTGGGGGGTGGTAAAAAACAAACAAACATGAAATTGACCATCTTAACCATTTTTAATTGTACAGTTCAGTAGTGTTAAGTGTGACTTGTTATTTTTTGTCTTCTATAGCATGGTTTATGTGGTGGAGGATGGGCATGATTATAAAATGTCTAAATGGTTTTATTTCATTTGCAAGAAGGTGGTTAAATTCTGTTATGGTCAAGCTTAATTATCACAATTACTTTTTGGTTGGTTTACTTCTGGCTGGTCTTTCAGAAGCCCTTGAAACTGATTTCACATCAGGCTAGCTTTTAGGGACCTTGGTCATTGGGAATTCTGGACTTCCTTAGAACATTGAAGTCATGTGATACAGTTTTAATGACCACCACAGTTTTCCTGACTCTCAGTTCCAAATTCCAGATACCTGAGACAAGACTGGGACCCACCGAGCTTGGTTTCAGAAGACACAATTGCATTGCTCCAGTGCTGGCTCCGTGGCAATCATTTTGAATGATGTGCTGGCAGAGCTGTTCCTTCATGTAGAGAGATTCTGGGCAGTTAAAGCACCTAGTCTAGTACAGTGTGCTTTATATATCAAATGATAATAAATGATGGCTTTAAAAAATATTTAATCAAGGTAGTTGGTATTGTAGTTAAGAATGTCCAGAATAGTATATATAACATAGATAAAATTAACATAAAATTTCTATAATCGCAATGAGAGAGAAAGAAGAGAATTAGTTAACATAATTCATTTGGGACTCCATCTGGTTAGAATTTTAGTTATATAATTATAAAACTAATTTCTTGGATTTAAAACAGAGACCATTCTTTCTGATAGTTTCTGGTGTGATTTAAGCATTAACACATGTACACTCATATTGTTCAAATCAGAAAGGGGGTTTCAAATATTTTTAACCCCACTTCCCCACTTCAAGTGGACAAATTGTGATAAAAACAGTTGAGGTGAATAGTTTCCAGGCAAATAACAGTTTACAATGAAACGTGGAGTCTAGGTCTTGAGTAGCCATTTCCCCAGAAGGTGGTTATGGTATAGGACACAGCGTAGAACGTGGCACAGAGATTTGGACTGTGAGTCATTCCTACCTACTGTTTTTACACCATTGACAAGCTATGTGATCTTGGGAACATCATTTAAAACTTTCTGGGCCTAAGTTTCCTGTCCATAAAACAGGGAGAATAATATCTATTTGACAGAAATGTTTTGAAAATTAAGTTAAATAATGTATCCTTGTACTCAGTAAATAATACTTTTACTCAGTTTTCAGTTACAGGTTATCTTTTTCATGTATAACCAGCCATTTACACATATCTAATGTCTACATATTACTTCATAACTCTTTTTCGGCACCAACAATCTGGCACATACTGTGTGGGGTGAATGGGATACCATGGCCTATCTAAAATGATCCCTGCCCTCAAGTAGCTAAACGCAAAGCTATTTGTTATTTGAGTAGCTATCACCAGTTTTTTCATATTATAACGCCATGCCTAAAAAGCACTAGCCAAAAATCTAGAAACATGAGATGTTTGCACATGATTTTCATATTCAGTGGTCTGTAGGATATGCAGTCCTTATGGTAAAGTGTGAAGCAAGTAGCCAGCTTGGAGGACAGCCTTTTCTGGAAGGGTATTTATGGAGAAGTGTTCTTTGCAACATTGAGTTTGGGTAGCAGTATCTTCACTTCTGACTGTATGTCTTCTGTATAATACACTTGGAATTTAGCTCCTCAGAAAACAAGTTCATTTCTTTTTAAAATATAGATTTATTATTTTTATAACTACAAATACAGTGCATTGAAGGGGACACTGCTACACTGGAATACACCACCAGAGCTCTCCTACAGGATTGAAAGGCTTCTACGTCTAGCTGCTTGGAGTATCTCAAAGTGCTACAGAGTGGGTGGCTTAAAACAACAGAAGTTTGTTCTCTCATAGTTCTAGAGGCTAGAAGCTCAAAATCAAGGTGTTGGGAGGGCCACAGTCTCTCCAGAGCCTCTACAGGAAAATTGTTCCTTGACTCTTCCAGCTTCTGGTAGCCCCAGGCGTTCGATTTCTGTCTCAGTCTTCACGTGGTAGTCTCTTTTTTGTATTTTTGTGTTCACGTGCAAATTTTCCTCCTCTTATAAAGACACCAGTCATATTGGATTAGGCCACACCCAAATTCAGCTTGCTCTCATTTTAACTTGATTACATTTATAAAAACTTTCTAAATAAGATCATATTCTTAGGTACCAAGGGTCAGGACTTGAATGTGTCTTTGGGGGGCACAATTCAATTCATAACATCCTGAATATTTACATTATTCTTATTAATAAGACATTACTATGGAACTTTAATATGACACATGGTTCAGGATAATTCAGTTTTATGTAACCATAATCTTCTTATTGAATAAATAGGCAAGGGAGAAGGCAGTGGACTTACTCCTGGCTTATAAAACAACTCAGAAAGAAATAACCTGAATTAAACTGACCAAGCTGTAGAATGTAAGCAGAATCTGTTTTCTGTGTTCTAAGGACCAAGAACATATCTTGAGCTCTCTGCAATATTGCATATCTTCGAGAGTATTAATCCAGTGATTTCTTACGAATATTTGGGGGCAACAGAAACAAAAATAAGCAGATGGAACTATGTTAAATTAAAAAGCATCTTCACAGCAAAGGAAACCATTAGCACAATGAAAAGGAAACCTAGAAAATGGGAGAAAATACTTGCAAACCACATATCTGATATGGGGTTAATATCCCAAACATACCAGAAACGCAAAGAAAAAAAAACAATTAAAAACGGGGCAAAGTACCTAAATAAACATTTTTTCCAAAGCATGTATCCAGTTGCCCAAGGTGCCGAACATCACTAATCATCGGGAAATGCAAGTCAGAAACGCAATGAGATGTCACCTCACACGTGTAAGGGTGGCTGTTATCACAAAGACAAGAGATAACAAATGCTGGTGAGGATGTGGAGAAAAAGGGAACCCTTATACACTGTTGGTGGGAATGTAAATTGGTGCAGCATCTATGAAGAACAATATGGAAGTTTCTAAAGAAATTAAAAATAGAACCACCATCTGATCCAGCAATTCCACTTCTGGGTATATATCCCCCCAAAATGAAATTATCTCTTGAAGCTATATCTGTACTCCCATGTTCACAGTATTATCCACGATAGCCCAGGTATGGAAACAACCTAAATATCTGTTAATGAATGAATGGATCAAGAAAATGGGGTATATATACACAGTGGAATATTAGTCAACCTTGAAAGAGGAAGAAATCCTATCATTTGCAACAACAATGGATGAACCTGGAGGGCATTATGCTAAGTGAAATAAACCAGACAGAGAATGACAAATACTACATGATAGCACTTATATGTAGAATTCTAAAAGCAAAAATAGTCAAATTCATAGAAACAGAGAGTAGAGAAGTGTTTGCCATAAGGTGGGGGGGGGGGAGATAGGAAGAGATTCATTGAGGTATAAACTTTCAGTTATAAGATGAATAAGGTCTGAGTATCTAACGTATAACATGGTGATTATAGTTGATAACACTGTATCATATAACTGAAATTTGCTAAAAGAGTTGAACAAACAACAAAAAAAAATTGGAAAGTAGGTAAATGCCCTTATTGTGACTAAATGTTACAAGGCACATTCTGGAGCTATTTCATAGTGTGGTTCTTTAAACTATGGTATACAGAAACAAGCGTCAACACTAGTAGGCTACCACTGAAAGTGGCATTTGGTATCATGAAGGATGAATTAAAAGCTGCCACAGAACCAGCCACAGCAGAAGCTCCCCCCATTAGGGTTACAGGACCCGCACAGCTCATCTCTCATCTCAGATAATGAGCCACTGTGACTCTGGGAGTTCTGCCTGGTGACAGCTGAGAGCAAAGGCCGTGACATCTGGCTTCCAGTGCTGCAATGTGATCTTTCTTCTCCTCTTTTTGCTTTTTTCTCCGTAAAAATTGACAACGAAGACCTTTTTGAGGGGGGAAATGACATAAATCATTGCAAATGGAGATAAATCAGTTAACAGACAAGAGAAGCTCATCTGGAAACCAAGAGATAATACTGTGTGTAAAATAAAGTTCATACATTCATGAAAAATAAAACTGTGTTTTTGTTTTATGTTCTGTTTTGTATTTTGTTTGATTTTATTAGGGCATATAATAGTATCCTCTGTATTTGGTAAAAAATAAAAATTATTTTATAAACTTGAATTAGAGGCATAAAGGAAGAACTCCTAAATATGGCGTCTCATAGGATAGATATAATGAAATGTACTGAACCTTGAAATAGGGAGCTAAGTAGAAATGATCGCTATGATATGATTATTTTGTCGTGGTATACAGTGGTCATTAATAGTGACAGAAAAGGCAAGACCTTGATTTTAATTGTGCCAGAGGTTGTTTGTAAAACTTAGAACATCTTCTCATATGTCAAGCGAATATGAATATTCTAGACTAGGCGTTGATGCTGTGAACTAACAGCTTTGGATTCTAATTTAGTGTAAATTTTTTTTAATCAAGAAAAGAGACATTTTCAACAGAAATAACTCGCTCATGGTACATGAATACATAATTCAGGCTGCATTTTAATACCTCAAGTGTAAATGAATGAAAAACATATGAATTACATCTTCCTTCAAATATCCAAGTGAAAAACAAAAGGAGAAAATGTGCTTGACAAAATGATTGAGAGCATTTCAAGTTACAGACACACACATACACATACACACACACATTCACACACACACACATTCTGGATGACTTAGCCATTCCACATGGATTTCATTCTATTTGTAGAGTTTGTTTCCTGTCCTTTATGTATTATAAAAATTGTCTTAATTTTAGAAGCAGTACAAACACCATTTTATGATATTTAAATAAACTCAAATGTCTTCTTGCATTCCATTTTTTCAATGCTATGCTAAAACTAAAAGGAATGGAAATAGCCTAGTCCAAATATCAGGGATTTTGGAGTGTTTTAATCGATACCTTATTCCTATTAATAAGTCTACATGTTTTCATCTTCTTCAAACTCCACTCATCTTAGGTAGATGTATTTACGGTCCTTGTCTGATAATTCCACTTCAGCTTCAGATGGTTTTCTCATGTTATATCTGTGCTTGGAAACTTTTTTTTTCTTCATGTCATTTTTGGTCTTCCAGTTTGAAAAGCGTTCTGTATTCTAGTACTCAAACATGTCCTAAAACATTACTTCCTCCAATAAAGCATTTTAAAGCTATTTGGAAAAGAGCTGACATTTTTATGGGCAGAATCAAAAATCATTCAACTATGCAAGAGTTGGATTTGCCTTAAGGAGACTCCTGGTTCATTTCCTTGATTCAAAACTCTTCATCCATAGTCTTTGAAGCTGTTAATCTCTGAAGTAGTAACACCTTTCTAGTTTTCCAAGCATCATCTGAATGAACTCCTAGCCCCTGATGATGACAGGTTTGGGTTGAGAGCAGCGTTGTGCCCAAGCCATAGTAGAGATGTAGATCTGGAATCTAAGAGTGAGAATAGTGCCATATCATCATCTTTTGAAAGCTTGGTTATGAAGGAACAGAAAGTTCTTTTTGGAAAGTGGTTAAGGGAGTTGAATCATACACATATTTGTTATTAAGGTCACAGGCTACACAGAAATTTCTGGCATAGCCATCCTAGGTCAGTGTGCAATAGCTGGGCACATTGTCTTTCTAAAACCCACAAACTCAAAAACAAACAGGAAAAACAGACAAACGGTGTAAATATTTATTTGATGTAAATATTATGTCCTAAGGGGAGGCAAATGTATTCCTATGTTCAAGTCTTAGAGAGGTCTGCAAAGGCATTAGGAATCACTAATCACATATCCAAATTCTTATATATCGTTGCCCCTTGAACAACACAGGTTTGAACTGCATGGGTCCACTTATATGCAAGTTTTTTTCAACAGCAAATACCACCGTACTATAAGAGCCCAGTTGGTTGAATAATCAGATGCAGAACTGGAGATACAAGGAACTAGGGACACAGAGGGACAACTATAAGTTATGTTTAGATTTTCGACTACATGCAGGGGCGGTGTCCCTAATGCCTGAGTTGTTCAATGGTTAATTGTGTACATATTACCATGAGACATAAACTCTGGTCAGAACCTACAGGCAATGTTTTTCTACTTCTTTCTTCTGAAATAAGAATTTAAATTATTTAAATTCCTTCCTACATAAAGAAAACTATAAAGAATAAGTGTCCTCCCACAATAATTGGCTTAATTTCTGACAAAATGCCATTACAAGTCTTACTTACTCTGCAGAATCTCAGGTGTTATTCTTATGACTAACATAGAAATATGTTAGCTTTTTCCTTAAAGAATTTTAGAGAAAATATTTTATTCAGCTAATAAGAATGAAAGTGGAAGCTGAAGTACCAAGGCTAATGACATTTATTAGCTTGTCAAGTTTCTTACTGACCACTCTTCATATATTTGTAATTGATAAATACTCTGATCTTGAAAATGAGTAATAATAAGTTTTCAAGTCATTAAGTTTAAGTACTGATTCTACTTGCTACCTAGTGAATGATCTAAGCCTAGGAACCCAGTCTAGCCTTGCCAAAACTTTCCAAAATCCTGACTTTCATAGAACACAGTTTCCTGATGTAGAAAATGTGGATAAAAGTAAAATTATTTGCTTCATGATACTGTTGTGAGAATCAAGTAAAGAACGTTGGTGAAATAGTTTTGTAACATTTTAAAAGACAGGGTTAATGGTTGCATTAAAAAACAAAATTCAGGGCTTCCCTGGTGGCGCAGTGGTTGAGAGTCCGCCTGCCGATGCAGGGGACACGGATTCGTGCCCCGGTCCGGGAAGATCCCACATGCCGCAGAGCGGCTGGGCCCGTGAGCCATGGCCGCTGAGCCTGCGCGTCCAGAGCCTGTGCTCTGCAACGGGAGAGGCCAGAACAGTGAGAGGCCTGCGTACCACAAAACAAAAAACAAAATTCATCTGAGTACATTTTATACTAGCTTTATTCAGGGATTCATGAATCAGGCAGCATCCAATCTAGCAGGTACAAAGGAGCTCCGGAGAGCTATACAAGGTACGAGATTTTATAGGCAGAGGGCGCAGGAAGAAGGAAGTTGTATTAGGCAGGAAGAAGCAGATTGATTATTGCAGGGTTTCTTTCCTTATAGGAGATGGTGGGGGTCTATCAGTCTGATTAGCTAACTGATGGTAATCAGTAGAGTCCCGATTGGTTTAAGATTCCATGTCTGGGAGAATCAAAACTGTAATTGAGTCTCAGTTTTGTGATATAGGGCTTAGCATAAGTGACTTCTTTTGGGGACTCATGTCTTGTTTTTAGCTTGTTTAGTGCCTATTAACAAAGGAATTAGGTTAATAATTATTTCAGAGTGATTAATATATTTCTGCACTATTTATCATTGCCCATATGTTATTTATACTGTATTAGATGAACATCATCCCTCTGCCTGTGGTCCCCACTGTTCTCAGCACAAGAGCTGGCCTCCTCTAATTCAGCCTCACCTTCCTCTACACCCTGCCCAGTCTGCTGCTGCTGACCCCTCAAACCCACCAACCCCCAGGGCTCCTCTCCCTCTCCCTCTGTGGAGAATGGAGAGAAACTCTATTCCCTTCTCATGAGCAGCTTTCTCTAAGAGGGAATCCCACAGGAGGACTGGGGAGCCTCAGCTACACAGTCCACTCCTAGCCAGGGTGAACAAGAACTCCTGGCAAGGAAGAAAGGAAGGATTATTATGGGGGGTGCAGGTGGTAAATGGCTTCCATTGTGCCTGGACTATTGCTTTCTCTGATTTATGACTCTACTCTGAAAGACCTCATCTTTCCATCTGTGTGGTCAGATGGTTTTTGTTTCATTTTCATTTAATCCTTGTTGTCTCTTTCTTCTGTTGTACCCCATCAGCCAGACATACCCAAAGATAGCACACTCATTAATAATAATCATCAAAACCACAAAGAGAGCTTAATTGTTATAATTAAGAATTACAGCATGTGTATAATCTCCCCTAAACTAATTGCATTTAAAACAAAGCAGTTATTTAAACAATTGATTGAATTATTAATGGATTATTAATCAAGTATTGATTTATTATTTAATAATAAAATTATTTATTATTAAGTATTGATTTATTAACTAAAAATGGTTTAGTGATGGATGTTAATTTACTGTGATAATCATTTTATAATCTATACATATATTAAATCATTATATTGTACCCTCTAATACAGTGTTATATGTCAGTGATATCTCAATAAAACTTGAAAAAATAAGGCAATTATTTTTACCTATAAAGGCCTTTATTCTTGAAAACGTTCAAAATGCAATTGACAGTAAAGAACACATTAGATATAGTTTGTATGGACCACTCTCAAGTATGTTGCTCTTGGAGAAAAACACAACGTGTGTTTTATGTTTAAGAAAAAACAGTAGTAATTATTTTTAAGCTGTTCTTAAAAGTAATATTTATCCAAATAGTCATGCCCTCAAGAGAGACTTTTGACTCTATTTCTCCTTACCTTAATTTTTCTCTTATTGCTTATTATAGGTCAATAGAGGTAATCTGGCTAAAAGAGAAAATCTCAATATTCATTTGGTAATTGTGGGCATGTTTGGGATGTGTTTGCAAAGGCATTTGTTAAAAGATAGTTTTAGAATAATTTATTTTAATTATTTTGAAGAAGGCAGCTTTGAGCAAAGAACTGTGACTATGTATTTTTGTTCCAAACATAGCAAATTGCTGATATTGAATGTAAAATTTCCAGTCCATAGGTCACTACTACCATGACTCTTTTTCCCATACAAGTAAATTATATTTGAAAGTAATCAATTATTTTAATCCTCGTTTTAATAAGCCACATTCATTGACAACAAAATCTCATCCATCCACTTATTCATTTCTTCAAAACTACTTGTTAAGCCCCTACTACGGGTAAGGTACTGGGGCTATAATGGTGAAAGAGAAGTTATTCGTGACTGCAAGCATACAGCCTGGTAAAAAGGACAGTCAGTAGTGTGATACTTGCTCCATGCAGGCTGGCACGAGCACTGTGAGATCCCATAGAAGGGGCCTAACCCCCTCTGGGCAGGAGGGTACATAGGGATAGGGAAGTTGGAGAATTGGATCTCCAACTCATGATGAGTGGGAGTCAGTCAGGCTAACTGAAGGGGTGGGTAAGAAGTCAGTGTGTTTCACAGAAAAGGTAGAGGGGAAGGTGGTGGAGTTCATTGGGAGATCTGCGTTTTTTATTGTGTCTAGAGCTGAGTGTGTGTTTGTTGGGGGCTGGACAAAAGAGGGTCCAGAAGAGGGGAGTGGAAAGATTAAGAGGTGAGACTAAGTTGTGAATAGAGGCTTAATCCTGAAAAGTCTTACAAAGACATGCTAAAGAATTTGAACACTGAGTACGGTGGTGGGGAGTCACTGCAGAGTGACAAGCCTGGAAGGGAAGAAATTATACTTGTTATTTAGAAATAGGACTCATTTTCAATGTAGACAATGGGCATTTTGCCCATGAGTGTGTACTAGCTATCACAAGATATGCAAAATGTAAAGTAAAATGTATTCAACCAAGTTGGGATTTTCCATAGATTACATTATTTTAACATTGAGACTATAGACCAGTTGTTCTTAACATAAGTAACAACTAATTTTCTAAAGAACTGAAATAATTTAGGTTGTGCATTTAAAAACCTGAAATTCATGTCTCACTCCTTTCCTACTGCCTAGGCAAATGTATCAGTTTTAGACTCTTGGGCGGACATGTTTTTATTAAAACACTTGAGCAATTTTTTTTTGTTTTTCTCCCTTTGGCTATTCAGTAACGGATAATTTAGGTTTTTATAAATTGAGTCAATTTGTCTTCCTTTAAAATAAATATGTTATCAGATATTTAGTGAGATATTACGAACAAGGCCCCGTGAGTTTCTGGGAGACACAGTAATGTCTGACATGGTTTCATCCCACAAATCTCTTAACTTATAGTAATTGGAGAAAGGAGACATACATGCAGAAAAAATGCATGATAATACAGGATAGTACATGACAGATATCAGGTAAGTGGAACTGATATTAAGAGTGAATAAAGTTTAGGGAAGGAAGTGACACTTTGAACACGATGCAAGAGAAACTGGGTTCCTTATCTTTCGTGCAATAAATATTTATGGAGAACATTGTCTAATCTTGGCATTCAGCTATACAGTGTCCCTGTTTTCATGGAGCTTGTTTTCTTTGAGGGAGATAGACATGGTAAAAATAAATATTTAAGATAATTTGAGATAATAACAGATTTCATTAAGAATATGAAATGGGAACCAGACTAACTGAGGAATCTGGGTACTATCTAATCAGAGGTACTTCTCTGAGGAGGAGACATTTGAGACTGGATGACAAGAAGAAGCCAGCAGTGATCTATGGAGAGAGAATTCCAAGTAGAGGAACCAGCCAGTCTAAGACAGGAATACATTTAGAGTGTTCAAAGTTCAGAAAGAAGGTCAGGGTGGCTGGAGGGATTGCACTGGGCAAGGAGAGAAAGGTAGAAAATAAAGTGAAATGTGTCTAGATAAGGAAGGGCAATGGAAGTCAAGGGGGAAAGATTTGTATTTGTTATATATGACATGGAAATCCATTTCAGGGTTTAATGTAGGGTAGTGAAATAATGTGTTTATCTATTAAAAAGATAATTTGGCTGCTGAGCAGAGAAAGGGAGGGAAATCAGCTGTATTAAGTGCTATTGAGAATACAAGGAGGTCAAAGAAGTGACCATTGCTCTTGGCAATATGGAAATCATCGTGACCTTGACAAGAGTCACTTGAGTGTAGCAGTGGCAAGTGAACTCCCAACAGCAGTTGGTTGAGGAGAAAATACAAGAAGAGAAAGTGGAATCCATGAAACACATCTTTGTGACAGTGATTAAATGCCTTAAAAATATTCTGCTAAAATAGTATCACCTTCTGCTTAAAAACTTTGCACAATGTAGCACACCCCCCCAAAAAAGTATTTTAAAACAATATTTTTGTTGTTGTTGTTGGGCTAAAGTGCTCTGCATTATTATTGTCTCACTCATTTCAACAACACTGTGAGGGTATGTGTGTTAGGGGGAAATGATCATATCTAATTAACTTTGACATCATAGTAACACATTTGCTGCAGCAACACTTGGTTATATAAACTTTAAAAATAATTTTTATTGGAGTATAGTTGCTTTACAATGTTATGTTAGTTTCAGGTGTACAGCGAAGTGAATCAGTTATACATATATCCACTCTTTTTTGGTTCTTTTCCCATATACATCATTACAGAGTACTGAATAGAGTTCCCTGTGCTATACAGTAGGTCCTTATTAATTATCTATTTTATATATAGTAGTAGTGTGTATATGTCAATCCCAGTCTTCCAATTTATCCCTCCCCTCTTCCCCCTTTGTACCCATAATTTGTTTTATACATCTGTGACTCTGTTTCTGTTTTGTAAATAAGTTCATTTGTACCATTTTTTTAAGATTCCACATATAAGCAAGATCATATTATATTTGTCTTTCTGACTTGACTCAGTATGACAATATCTAGGTCCATCCATGTTGCTGCAAATGGCATTATTTTGTTCTTTTTTTATGGCTGAGTAATATTCCATTGTATATATGTACCACATCTTCTTTGTCCTCTCCTCTGTCAATGGACATTTAGGTTGGTCAATGTCCTGGCTATTGCAAATAGTGCTACAATGAATGTTGAGGTACATATACCTTTTTTTTTTTTTTTTTTTTGGGGACCCCCCCCCTCTCCCTGTTGGGAGCGGCCATGGCTCACGGGCCCAGCCGCTCCGCGGCATGTGGGATCTTCCCAGACCGGGGCATGAACCCGTGTCCCCTGCATCGGCAGGCGGACTCTCAACCACTACACAACCAGGGAAGCCCCATATATCTTTTTGAACTACGGTTTTCTCCAGGTATATGGCCAGGAGTGGGATTGCTGGATTTTATGCTAGCTCTATTTTTAGTTTTTTAAGGAACCTCCATACTTGTCTCCATAGTGGCTATACCAGTTTACATTTGCACCGACAGTGTAGGAGGGTTCCCTTTTCTCCATACCCTCTACAGCATTTGTTATTTGTAGACATTTTAATGATGGCCATTCTGACCTGTGTGAGGTGATACCTCAGTGTAGTTTTGATTTGCATTTCTCTGATAATTAGTGATGTTGAGCATCTTTTCATGTGCTTTTTGGCCATCTGTATGTCTTCTTTGGAAATGTCTATTTAGATCTTCCACCCATTTTTTGATGGGCTTGTTTGTTTTTTTGATATTGTGCTGCATGTGCTGTTTGTATATTTTGGAGATTAATCCCTTGTTGGTTGCTTCATTAGCAAATATTTTCTCCCATTCTGAGGGTTGTCTTTTCGTCTTGTTTATGGTTCCCTTTGCTGTGCAAAAGCTTTGAAGTTTCATTAGGTCCCATTTTTTAATTTTTGTTTTTATTTCCATTTCTCTAGGAGGTGGGTCAAAAAGGATCTTGCTGTGATTTATGTCATAGAGTGTTCTGCTTATGTTTTCCTCTAAGAGTTTGATGGTGTCTGCCCTTCCATTTTGGTCTTTAATCCGTTTTTAGTTTATTTTTGTGTACAGTGTTAGGGAGTGTTCTAATTTCATTCTTCTACATGTAGCTGTCCAGTTTTCACAGTGCCAGTTATGGAAGAGACTGTCTTTTCTCCATTTTATATTCTTGCCTGCTTTGTTATATATTAGGTGCCCACAGGTGCATGGGTTTATATCTGGACTTTGTGTCCTTTTTCATTGATCCATGTTTCTGTTTTTGTGCCAGTGCCTTACTGTTTTGATTACTGTAGCTTTGTAGTATAGTTTGAAGTCAGGGAGACTGATTTTTCCAGCTCTGTTTTTCTTCCTTACGATTGCTTTGGGTATTTGGGGTCTTTTGTGTTTCCATACAATAAAACAATGTTTTTCAAAGTCAAAAGGAACTTTAGAGACGATCTAGCCCAACCCTTCCATTTTACAGCTGGCTGAAATGAAGTCTGGGGAATTTAACTAGTAGAAGGACCAGAGCCAGGTGCCTAACTTAGAGTTTTCTGTTCTTTTTACTATTACACTTTACACATATTCACTAATTTAATACTCATAATTAACCTTTGAAGAAAGTTTTATTAGAATATCATTTTACAGCTGAGAAAACTAAGGCACAGAGTATTGAAGTATCTTGGCCAAGGTCATACATCTAGTAAGTTCTACAGAGCCAGAATTCAAAACCCAGGTACCAGATTCAGGAGGCCACATTCTTAACAATTATGCTATTATATTTATTATTCCATATAATTCCAATCCTTAAGACTCTATTTAAAATGAATATCTGCATACTTTACTGTTAACATTTCTGTGGTCTCATAACATATCTAATTCCATTTAACCCCAGTGCATCCCATCATTACTTTCTGTAGAAAATACTATTTATGTTTAAAGTTCTGCTTGAGTATTTGTTTTTAAAGTATTCTTAAAATTTTTATTTTATATTGGGGTATATTTGATTTACAGTGTTGTGTTAGTTTCAGGTGTACAGCAAAGTGATTCAGTATTGCTTGAGTATTCTTAACTTTTATTCTTTTTTGTGGTGGTAAAAGTTCGTACCATGTTGGCATGTTCATATTGCTCACTGAAACAAGCTTTCTATGAAATTTGTTTGTCATTGACTGACCAGTGTAATAAACCGGTTTGTGAAGAGAGTAAGGTAAGAAATCATTACTCATGGCTGTGCTTGCCAATCTCCAAACTTTACCTTTGTCATTATTCATTAAGTTGCCTCTTACCAACATTTAAATTTTAAGAGGAATAAGATCATCCCTTTTTTCAGAGCATCTGCCACATGGTTCTAGGCAATAGGGATTTAACATTTTTCCTAAGAATAAAAATATATAAATGGGATTTTCTCTTTTTTCAACCTCTTAAATAAAAACAGTGAAATTTCAGGAAACAATATTACTTCTCTCATGTCCCTTGCTTTTGTAAGATCTGAACTTCACAATTCAACTGGATTTTCATTGAAATTCACCATGCTCCCCTCCACAGCTGTGGTCTCAAAATACCATTTCTGCATTTATTTTCGCCCGTGGAATTACTGCTCAGAGAAACCACAGAGTCAATCAGACTCAGAATGGCCCAAATCCTTCCTGCTTTGGAGTTTTCCATCTTCAGATCAAAGCATTTCATGCCCGTCAGCAACTTTTTTTAAAATGCATTTGCTCCTCGTATGCACAACTTCCATTTATAGACTCTCCTTGGCTGACTTCTCTGATGAAGTTGTCTGCTTGCCAGGAGAGCAACACTAATGCAGAAGTAACAAAGGGGCCTTCAGGTCCTCTTTGTCAATGACCTGTTTCAGATAATGGCCAACTTCAGTTGTGGACAAACCATCATTCTTTGCATGAGAGGCAGAGAAACTGGTTTTCAGTGTGTGCAAGCTGTGAAGATAATGAGGACAAACATAAACTGCTTAAATGAGAAGATCATTTAGGAGGGGTATTAAAGACAGAATGGAAGTAATTAATGGAATCTGTCAAAGTAGTGTCATGTCTTTAATACTGGATTTAAGAGTTTTGTTTATTTTAGCTTCAGCTTGCATATGTGCAGTGGGGTTGAAAAAAGCATAGAAATGGTTTTTTTCCTTACCTTCTTTTTTTTGTTAAATCTGAGTTTATTTGAATAGCCTCAAGTTGCCTTCTTTTAATGAGAGGAAAAACAATACATGCAAAATAATAGATTTGGAAAAGAATAACTCAAAATCCCAAGGGCAGTAATCTTTTGGAAAAAGTTAATATTCATGATTTATGGGAAAGTGATGAAAGCCAGCACACTACTTTTCTATGATCCAAGTCTTCAGCTTTTTGCCCACAGCCAAACCAGGCCTTATAATAAAACCATTATTACCTTTAAGAGGGTGGGAAGCAGCAAACACATATTATTGAGCCTTTATAACCTTACCAGTAATAAATCTAGGGTTTATATTTATGTATACCTTAAGCTCATGCTAAGTCTTCATGTAAAACTTCCATCTATTTTTGAAAGCAGTTTTTTCTTTCTTTGGTTCATCAAATCATAGTATTGCTGTACTACAAAAACAGAGTTGGATGAAATTTGGCCTTAATAGCCTTCTTTCATTTCTGTATTTGTCCTAAATCAATACAACAAGGTCCAAATTCAACTTGCTGATTTATTTATAGAATGTTCATCCTATACCACATAGAAATTATAACTATAGAAAATGTAGAAATAATTCTCTGCTTTTTTCAGTGGTTCCCATTCTAAGAGTGCTAGGTTAAACAGATCTAGACCATTCTTCTGTTCATTTTCATGTTTCCTTCTTTCTCTTAGGAGGAGAGTGATAGTTTCTGAAATGGTGAGCAAATCTGGATTTCTACATTTCATCTTGACTTTTTGGGGGGAGAACTTTATGAAAGAGGAAGGAATGAAGTGACTGGATGGGAGAGTGGGACTTGGCTTGGCAGTGTGGTGACTCAGTCGATGGTGAAAAAGAGGGTCCCTCTCAATTTCATATACAATTCTTCCAGGAAAAGATTCCTTGGATTTGTTTTTTATCTTGTTCTGGCATGGAAAATAAAAAGAATAGGGTACTCATAGGACCACTTTTACAACATGCAATGTTCTCATAGAGGTACATTTTTTGTTTGTTTGATGGACTTATAAGTCTATAAAAGGGCATGAACCTTAAGTTCATATATAAGAGCTTAAGGATTCATCTCAGCAACAGGTAAGAAAAATGTGTAGTGTGTAGAATGTCGTATGAGAGTAACCTCAACTAATTGCTGATTAGCCAAAAACGTGTAGAAATTTTCAGCAATTAGTGGAGAGATCAATAGAAAACATCTATATTTAATTAGCCATATGGTTGTTTTACTGGAACTGAAACTGCATGTCTCTCCCAGTGTGTCTGGCTTTTCGGACTTCACAAGTTCTGTCTGTGTACATACATATACTTCATTTGTTGTGGTTATTCAGAAAAGTGAGCAGAATTGGGATCATATTCAAATCATATTTAGCTGTGTTGCTAGAAAAGCAATTGAACTATAGCAGAGGTATTTCCATCCTTTAAGTAGTAGGAAGTCTGGAAACTATTGGTTTCAAGTGTACAAAGTACACTGTTTAAATTCCTTTACATATTATAAGTAGTTGTTAGAAAGAGATGATTTCAAGATCGGTGGCAAGTTCAAGCTCAGTAGTCACGTTCTGTAAAGTTGACTTTCAATTTAATCAAAACTTTAAGGAATCTCTCACACAATGTACATCCTTTTCCCATGCCCAACAGAGGAAGCCAGGGCCACAATCACTATTTAATGCAAGTTACCTCTTGAAGCCTTATAATGAAGAATTTATTTTTCTATTTATGGTATATTAGTCCTGTCTCCTCCAAAAGCCTCCTTGGAAATGTAAGGAAGAGAAGTTATGGTTCTTTCTGAACCTAGTCAACAGCCTTGTCTGTGATTAAAATACCATCCAGCTACCCCTTCCCTCTGCCAGCTCTGCGAGTAGGTCTCTGGCAGACAGATCCATTGTAGATTGGCTTTGTCTGAATTACAGAAGCAGAGATGCCCTATCCGTATAATTAGTTAGGTGTTCCTTCATTTCAATTATTTTATCCCTGTTCTTGTTATTTTACCACTAGAAAAGTTACCAGTCACGTATGTAGTGGTCCTTACCATTTCAGGAGGCTACTGTGAAGTGACATCTCTCAGGCAAGAAATCCTAAATACCACAACTCTCAGATCTCATTAGTCACTTTTATATAGCAAAATAATTGATACCTTCTCTATCAAATCAATAATGTTCAGTCAGGCAATTTTTTTTCAGGATGAAGATGAAATCTTTTTCAGAATGAAGGTGAAGTCTTATAATTCAAAATAGCAATGAGGCTCATGAGAATTTTCCAGAAACTCACTGTTGACACTAGGACAACTATTCGAACTTTCTGTCTTTGATTAGACCAAGAACTCTTGATGCCTTTTTTTTCTAGCTTCTTCAACAGCTGTAATTAATCACAGAATTTTGGCATTGATCTTTCCACCAAGGCCATGATACTCTTTGAATGAATGATGATTATTTCTTTGTGTTAAGTCTCTCTGCCCCAAGACTATCAAAATTTCATAGTTGTGTTTCTCCAAATTCTTCAAAGCTTTCTCTTTCAACTTTTGCCTAAAAACAATATAACAGAACAAGATTCATTATCTGGGTCTATGAGTTAATCTGCATTCTAAGGCCTGGTGATTATATCACTTAAACCTGTTAATCAAAGCACAGGGTTTTGGAGAAAGTATATTTGAAAGTTGTGTCTGTAAGAAGGGTAGAAAAGTCTATGTCTTGATCAGAGCATTAGGACCAGGTAGTCATCAATCCACATATATTTGGGGGAGTAGCGTTAGGCCTCCACAGAGCAGTGGAGTTTACAAAATGAGCAAAAAGAGCCAAAAGATCAGAAAATAGTATTAGGTCTGTTTCATTGTTCTGGGACTCTATTCCTAGATTATTGAAGAGTCAAAGGTGTTTTCACCTCTTCTTGTACTGATATCTAGAATCTCCCAGCTAGTGTGGCCGGACTTACCTGATGAGGACTCAGCATTTTACATCTGGCTTTTAGTTAAACTCCTTTGTGTAAACTGACTCTCTATCCTCCCATTTTATCTTCTTGAAATGGAAAACAACCAAAACTCCCCTCTCCTGCTCTACATCTCTGTCTTTGCGTGGCAACAAATCATCACACTTATTGCTCCTTCCATGCTTTTTTTTTTTAATGTTCTCCAGCTTCCCTTAACCAATCCCCAGTGCCATTCTTCCTTTCCCTTTCTCCCTCCTTCCTCATCTCTCCGGTCTACCTGCTCTGCTCCCACAGTTCTAAACGCCCTTTAGAAGGGCTTCCTCGCACTCCATGCCTAGCCTAGTCTTCATCAGTTGGTAGAGTGACTCCCTGCTTCCCAAAGACTCAATGTAGAGGAGTATTTGATAGAAGAGAAAGGGAAATATAATCAAGCAACTTTTAGGAATTTTTGAGCTTTTGGAAAAAGTTCAAAAGAAAGTTGCAAAGCCTATGGGAAAGGTTTAGAGGAAATAAGATAGGCTTATTGAGATACAGCTAATGGGAGCTAAAGACTGTCGTACAGTGAGAGTGCCTGGAAGCAATAACTATAGACT
This sequence comes from Neophocaena asiaeorientalis asiaeorientalis, assembly GCF_003031525.2. Taxonomy (NCBI): domain Eukaryota; kingdom Metazoa; phylum Chordata; class Mammalia; order Artiodactyla; family Phocoenidae; genus Neophocaena; species Neophocaena asiaeorientalis. The sequence goes on from NW_020175410.1 coordinate 41,067, forward strand.
AGTTCCTAAAATAATGCTGTGTGGGAAAATACACGGTCTAATTGTCATAAATTCTATGTCATTATGATAAAAATGTTCTGGTGAATAGGAAGGTAAAACCAGATCCAAATTTAAAATGACTCACTCTTACCTGACGATAAATGGATGGAAGGACAAGCAGAATAAATCCTCTATAGGAATTGATGTCCATGGCATTTTAATATCACTAATGTGGACAATTACCTCAGTACCTCATTAGTTTGATTTTGCAAGGATTTCTAGGTCCATGTTGCTCACCTGACTATGTGGATTATTCTCATTCATTATTTTTGTTGTTCATTCTGTTATGTGCCAGGTGGTGGGGGGATAAGGATGGTTCTAAAACTAATTGAATACGTCCCTGTACCAGGCTCCATACCAGTTGTTCTATCTTTGATAATGTAATTAATCCTGACAACTATCCTGAGAGATGAGTTGTATTACCCCCATTTTACAAAGGATAAAACTGAGGTTCAGGGTGGTTAAATAACAAGGTCACATGCTAATAAATATTAAAACCTGGACTTCATTCAGGCCTGCCTGACTTCATTGATCAAGCATTTCACCAGCTGTTTACATTTACAGCTCTAAGTCCATTATCGAAAACCATGGTGTCTTGCCAAGAGATTTGGGGGTTTTAACACAAATTCCAGGAAGCCTCAGGGAGATATGATATAAAAGGAAGGGAGTTGTAATTTTCAGGTCAAAGGATGTAACAGGGTCAACAGATCATGGAATATTCACTCACTTATCTAAGCTGACCCTTTTAAATGAGATGAGGGGGCTTATCAGGGTCATCTTTCTTAGACGCTGGTATAGAGCAGTGACACTTGTTTAACTTACCTATTTAAAGATCAGTGTTTTTCATTTATTTATTTAATAAACATTTATAAAGAGCCTGTGATATACAGGGCAATGTGACAGGCAATGGGGATATAAAATAAATAAGAAATGATCTCGGACCTCAGGGTCTTTTTAGTCTCAGGCAAGAAGTAATGATGCAAATAAATTTTATCAAACTTAAGAAAGCATCGATTTTAAGATGCACTATCTTGCCTACCACCAAGGAAAAAGATGTCAAATTAACTCTGACATACCCTCAACTGTAAAATCTAAATATAGTTATTAGAATCAATTAAATAGAGTGAATGCCCTGCTGTGTGTCCATGCACTTGCAGTGATGGTATTAGGGCTGGGATGAGAATGGGGAAAGAGGAGAGTCAGAAAAATCTTTCCCAGCAAAGTGACTTAAAAAAAAAATTTTTTTTTAATTGAAGTATAGTTGATTTACAATGTTGTGTTAATGCCTACTGTAAAGCAAAGTGACTCAGTTATACATATATGTACATTCTTTTTTAACATCTTTATTGGAGTATAATTGCTTTACAATGGTGTGTTAGTTTCTGCTTTATAACAAAGTGAATCAGCTATACATATACATATACATATATCCCCATATCTCCTCCCTCTTGCGTCTCCCTCCCTCCCACCCTCCCTATCCCACCCCTCTAGGTGGTCACAAAGCACTGAGTTGATCTCCTTGTGCTATGCGGCTGCTTCCCACTAGCTAGCTATTCTACACTTGGTAGTGTATGTAAGTCCATGCCACTCTCTTACTTCGTCCCAGCTTACCCTTCCTCCTCCCTGTGTCCTCAAATCCATTCTCTACGTCTGCATCTGCATCTTTATTCCTGTCTTGCCCCTAGGTTCTTCATGACCTTTTTTTTTGGTTTTTAGATTCCATATATATGTGTTAGCATACTTATTTATATTCTTTTCCATTATGGTTTATCTCAGGATATTGAACATAGTTCTCTTTGCTATACAGTAGGACTTTGTTGTTTATCAATTCTACATGTAATAGTTTGCATCTACCAACCCCAAACTCCCAGTCCATCTCTCCCCTACCTCCCCTCCCCCTTGGCAACCACAAGTCTATTCTCTATGTCTGTGAGTCTGTTTCTGTTTCATAGATAGTTTCATTTGTGTCATATTTTAGATTCCACATATAAGTGATATCATATCGTATTTGTCTTTCTCTGACTTACTTCACCTAATATGATAATCTCTAGTTGTATCCATGTTGCTGCAAATGGCACAATTTCATTCTTTTTTATGGCTGAGTAGTATTCCATTGTATGTATGTACCACATCTTCTATATCCATTCATCTGTCAATGGACATTTAGGTTGTTTCCATGTCTTGGCTATTGTGAATAGTGCTGCTATGAACATAGGGGGTGCGTGTATCTTTTTGAATTATAGTTCTGTCTGGATATACACCCAGGAGTGGGATTGCTAGATCATGTGGTAATTTTATTTTTAGTTTTCTAAGGAAACTCCATACTGTTTTCCACAGTGGCTGCACTAGCTTACATTTCTACCAACAGTATAGGAGGGTTCCCTTTTCTCCACACCGTCTCCAGCATTTGTTATTTGTAGGGTCTTTAATGATGGCCATTCTGACCAGTGTGAGGAGGTACCTCATCAAGCAAAGTGACTTTTGCATTGAATTTGTAAAGGTGAGTAGGTGGTGGTGTGGAGAAAAGACACGAAGGATATTCTGTGCAGAAGAAATAGAACGAGTGAAAATGTGTGTTTGGGATGATAAATAGATAGGGCAACTGGAACACTGCTGGAGGGCTGGGAAAAGGAGCACTGAGGCAGTGTGATGGTTTGATATGGCTCCTGAGGAGCAGGCCAGTCTAAGAGGTCTTGAGAACCATGCTGAGTGGTTTGCTTCAACCTAATGTAAGCAATATGATGCCACTGAAGAAATTCAAGCAGGAAGTGGAGTCTGTCTTGACATTTTTTCCTTCCTTTCAGCCCTTCCAATGAGGGACTTCACAGATATCTGTTTTTATATCACACCCCTGCCACTTCAAATTTCATGCAGCTTGTTTTTCTTGCTGTACTTCTATAGTCATGAAGATATGATTATCCAAATTTCTGATTCAGAGATTTGCTGTAAGATTCTAGTGGGTTACATGCTTGTCCTCCTTTAAGTCTCCTATTATCTCCTCTCTGTTATTTCCCTTTGACCTGATCTTTATTATTTGATATAAAGTTTGTGCTCTAGCTCTGTCACTTACTATTTGGTTCCCAAGGAGGAAATTATTTAATCTCTCTTTTTTTTTTTTTTTGCGGTTCGCGGGCCTCTCACTGTTGTGGCCTCTCCCGTTGCGGAGCACAGGCTCCGGACGTGCAGGCTCAGTGGCCATGGCTCACGGGCCCAGCCGCTCCGCGGCATGTGGGATCTTCCCAGACGGGGGCACGAACCCGTGTCCCCTGCATCGGCAGGCGGACTCTCAACCACTGTGCCACCAGGGAAGCCCTATTTAATCTCTTTTAAGTCATGGTTTCCACTCCAGTAAAATGGATATAGTCATTCACACTCTGCATCTCTAAAGGATGAAATGAGTCAGTGTGTGTAAAAGGACTTTGTAAACTGCTAGACACCATCTAAATAGAAGTGCTTTACAAACAGTGATGCTGACATATTATTGGCTCAACAGACCCGTTTCCTGAGTTAACTGGGGGGTGGCCATCTGACAGCACAGAGATCCTCTCCTGAGGCGGCATTTTGCCTGCTGGTGACTTGGGTGCTGGGCAAGTGTGTGCCAGTCATAGACTTCCTGCTTTACCCTGGCTCATTCCAGGCTTCTCAGTCTCTTGCCTTCTGTATCGAATTTGATTTTGAGACGATGGGGCCACAGAGAGTTAAGAACAGCATATGGCCCTCTTTGTGGTCAACCTGATGCTGTCAATAACAAATTTAGGTAAATTTGCACCTTTACACTTGAGACAGGAAAAGAACAATGTCTCCATATCACGAAGAGAATCCTAGCTGCATTACTGAGACTGATATCTAAGACTGAATTATAAAAACAATGGAAAAATAAATTCACATTTATATTAAGCTTCTAAATAAATGTATTAGATCATCCGTGGACTATCCCCCCAGCTTGTTTTATCATAGCATGTTAGAAATAAGCATTTCCTATCTTAAATTTTGAGTACACATTTTTGGTGAATATTCATAATTAACATGTTAAGAAACAAACATTTTCATCTTAAATTTTGTGTACACATTTTTTGGTGAATATTCATAATTTACAACATACTTTTTTCCAGCTTTATTGAGATATAACTGACCTATAACATTATATAAGTTTAAGGCGTACAACATGTTTTGATATATGTATAGATTTCGAAATGATTACTCAATAAGGTTTGTTAACATCTATCACCTCACATAGGTAAAACATTTTTCTTGTGATGAGAACTTTTAAGATCTACTCTCTTGTTTTTAATTGAAGTATAGTTGATTTACAATGTTGTGTTACTGTTGTACAACAAAGCGATTCAGTTATACATATATATACATTCTTTTATAATATTCTTTTCCATTATGGCTTGTCATAGGATACTGAATATAGTTCTCTGTATTATACCGTAGGACCCTGTTGTTTATCCATTCTATATAAGATCTACTCTCTTAGCAACTTTTGAATATACAATACAGTATTATTAACTATAGTCACCATGTCATTCATTACATCCCCACAACTTATCTTATAACTGAAAGTTTGTGCCTTTTGAGGACTCTTATCCATTTCCCCCACTCCCCATGCCCTGCCTCTGACAATCACCAAGCTGTTCTCTGTTTCTCTGAGTTTGTTGTTTTTGAGAAGGATCATACAGTATTTGTGTTTCTATGACTAACTTATTACACTTAGCATAATGTCCTCAAGTTTCATCCATGTTATCACAAATGGCAGGATTTGTTTCTTTTTAATGGCTGAAAAACATTCCAGTTGTGTGTATATGTGTGTGTGTGTGTCACGTTTTCCTTACCCATTCATCTGTCGTTGGACACTTAGGTTGTTTCCATGTCTTGGCTATTGTAAATACTGCTGCAAATGAACATGGCAGTACTTGAGACAGTGATTTCATTTCCTTCAGATATATACCCCAAATTTCTGGATCATATATGGCAGTTCTATTTTTAATTTCTTGAGGAACCTTCTTACTGCTTTCCACAGTGGCTGCCCCAATTTACATTCCCACCAATAGTGTACAGGCTTCCCCTTTTCCCACATCCTCACTAGCATTTGTTATCTCTTGTCTTTTTGATAGTAGCCATTTTAGCACATAGGAGGTAAGATCTTATTATGATTTTGATTTGCATCTCCTTGATGATTAGTGATGCTGAGCACAATTTCATGTACTGTTATCCATTTGAATATTTTCTTTGGAAAAAAAGGCTATTCAGCTCCTTTGCCCAGTTTTAAATTAGATTATTTGTTTTTTGCTATTGAGTTGTGTGAGTTCTTTATATAATTTGGATGTTAACCCCTTATCAGATATGTGGTTTGCAAATATTTTCTCCCATTCCATGGGTTGTGTCTTAATTTTTCTGATAATTTATTTTTCTGTGCAGATTATTCGTTTGATGTAGTTCCACATCATTTTTGCTTTTGTTGCTTGTGCTTTAGATGTCTTACTTAAAAGCTCATTGCCAAGATCAATGTTAAGAAGCCTTTGCTGTTTTCTTCTAGGAGTTTTATGGTTTCACATGTTACATTTAAGTCTTTAATCCATTTCTAGTTAATTTTTGTGAGTGGTATAAGATAGAGGTCTAATTTCATTATTTTGTATGTGAATATCCAATTTTCCCAGCACGATTTATTGACAAGACTATCTTTTCTCCAGTGAGTACTCTTGGCCCTCTTGTCAAATATTAGTTGACTGTATATGCATAGATTTATTTCTGGGCTCTTTATTCTTGTTCCACTGGTCTGTGTGTGTGTTTTTATGCCAGTACTATACTGTTTTGATTACTGTAGCTTTGAAGTATAGTTTGAAATCAGGAAGTATGATACCTTCTTTGTTCTTCTTTCTCAAGATTGCTTTGGCTATTCAAGGTCTTTTGTGCTTCCAAATGAATTTTAGGGTTTTTTAAAATTTCTGTAAAAAAGGTCATTGGAATTTTGAAAGGGATTGGATTGAATCTGTAGATGGGTTTGGATTGTATGGACGTTTTAACAACATGAATTCTTAACAATACACCTTTTACAAAAATTCAATGCTGAATGTATTTTTTGATAAAATTGTTTCTTTGTGACCAAATAATAGCTTGCTTTTACTTATCACTGGCATTTAAATATTTCTAGAAACCTGGAATCTTAGAGTTACAATTAATCTGACAGTCATGTCTGCCATTTCCCAAAAGGAATGGACTTTAAATAGTCTTGTCAGTGGCCTATTTATTTTCAAAGGCTTTCAGGCAAGGTATTGCATAACACCTTTAGCAGATGCTGTGGATATCCCACTCTTATTCCCTCAATGCCCATCTAGTTAGACAGCTCCTTAATGCAAAACCTTGCAACTTTCTGCCTGAGAGCTTTCTCTGGCTGAAGGAGCAAGCTTGGTCCATACATGCATGGGGAAGGCTGGAAGATCTGCGTAGTGAACACCCCTGGAAGCAGTCCTTAATCAACCAGTGACAGGAGCTGGTAGCTAAATACTCCAGATTCCTCATATCTTAGATGGTACAACTCTAGGTGTGTTCTACGCAGGGGGATTGAACTCTATTACCTAGAGTAGTAACCTGTTCATTAGTATATCCTCTACTGGATTCCTTCCTTTCCCACTCTCCTACCAGGACTTCCTAAGATCACTACCCAAATAAACTCTGTGGACCCAAATCATTGTCTCAGAGTCTGCTTTTGGGGGGAATCCAACCTAACCCCCCCCTTAATTAGGTTTTCTAAAAATATATCCAGCCAGCTCCAAATTATACTCTAGAATGTTCCCTCACCAGTGATATTTACAAGGGAAAAATGTGCTTGGATACCATTTCAGAAAACTTTTTACAGTTATCCAAGCCAAAACGGTATACCAGAATCACGTTTTTTCAGTAATATCAGTTGGCTGTATAATAAAACAGATGAAATAGTTTCAAGAAAAAATTTTCAAATTAAATAAAATATGCTTATTACAAGAATTTCTACATCTTGTTGCATAAGAAAAGGGATAACTTTTTTCAGGTATCTTTCGTAAGTTAGTGGGCAAGGCCTTTCCACTTCTGGTCTGATGAATCATCACTTGCTTTCTAGAGACAGCTGGGGAAATACTGGGATAGAAGGAGGAGATGGTGGTGGGACAGCTCATGTATTTGTTAGTTCGTGATACTATTCAGTCTAATGGTAACTGGACTGCATTTTCCCCTAGTTGGGAGCTAGTGGTAGAGGGCAGCAGAAGATTTTTTGTTGGTAAGTAAATTGATTCTCTGCTACCCTCCTAATTTAGATCAAATAATTAATTCTAACATTAATGGAATTGAGGCAAAGATGGAGATGAGGTTGCATTTTAGAAATTTTATAGTATTAATTTTTAATAACCAAAATTATTATTCTTTCATGGATCATTAATTTGTTGCTTACTTCCTACATATATATTCATTTGTCTTAGGTCAGATTCCCCAGAACACAGACTCTGAGACAGAGTTTTGCATGAAAGGTGTTTATTGGAATGTGCTCTGGGAATCAGAGTGCCAGCGAGTACAGGAAACCAGAGAGCTGAGGTGAGATTCAGCTTCAGTGAAGGCCTCAGCCAATCTCATAGGGAGCTGTGGAGCTGATGGCCCTTCAGAGAGATCTTGAATTGAGGCCGAAGGGGCCAGGTCTTCCACCACCCACCCCACTGTATCAATCAGCTGCTGGATGCTGGTGTACCCTGTGAGGGGGCGTGGCTTTAGTGGCTCCCTCCAACACAGGAGAATTCCCAGAGAGGACTGAGCTTTGAGCCAAAGTGCAAGTAGCTGGGGAAATACAAACCTTTGCACTTAGTAGGGGGACTGGATAACACAACACAGCCTGCACTATAACCACTAGAAAAAGTGCATATTGGTCAGAGTGTGAGAACTGCTGTGAAAGAAAATACAGTACTTTGTTTACTTAGATATTTTGAGTAATAGTAAATCAAGTAGTTTGATTTTCAAGTTTCAAAGCATTAGAATACAACAAATAACACTTAACACCAAAGCTATATGAACTATAATTTAATTTTTATAGCTGACACAGATGGAGGAAAAAATAATCCAAATCTTATAGAGCTTTAAGAACATTTATTAGCAAGGAGAAGCTTAGGGGTATATACATTAATAGCTTCCTGACTGATGGATAACTGCTTCATATGACAGTAGTACTTAAACATTTTACTCATGATATCACTTCACTGACCTCTGTGTCCATTTTTGTCTCTTGGTTCCTGTTCCTTCTCTGGCTAATCCAAGACTAGTGTTGGTGCCTTTGGGAGGCAGGCATTTAGGGGTGGCTCCTAGATCAGTTCTTGGGTAGGGTAGGTGGGCCTACAAGGGGAGCCTGCCCACTGAGTAATTCCCTGAGCTGAAGGATCCACTCTGCTTTCCTTTGCACCCCAGTGCTCTCCCAGCTCCTGTGGTACAGCCCACAGGATATGTTGCTGGTTCCCCTTACCCTCAGGGCAGTCCTCTTGAATAGGGTATCAACCCAAGAAGCCCACCTAGGTGCCTTCTATGGTGTTCTCAGAAAACCCATGCATTTCTGTACAATGTGAGAGGACACAGCACACCACTGCTACCTTCCCCACTCAGCTGTCTCTGTTTTTACACTCTAGTGGGCATAGGTCAACTCTACTGCAAGGACAATTATGGAACAAAGAGAAGATCCCACTCAGTCTATTTCTATGTCTACATGTGAATAATTATCTATCAATGAATCCCTAGCACTTAATACAGTATCTAAGACACAGGGTGAATTGAATAAATATTGGTGGAGTGAACAAAGGTTTAGCTGCTCAATAGCTCTTTTCCAAAAAAATTTAACTCTTTAAAAAGCTTTATCTTGAGTCACAGCCCAAGTGCTCCCACTCCATCTTGTTCCATTTTCATTGGGGAAAAACATCTGTTCTCTAGCCTCTTTATAAGGCGTATTATACACACCAAAACTGCAGTTAAGTCACCCGCAGCCTTCTCCTCCTTCTGGCCAACCAACATCATTTCCATGATCCCTTCCTTGTAAGCCTGGCTTTCCAACCCTTTAATCATCTCTGCTCTCTTCTAGATCCAAATGTCCCACTTACTTTTAAACTATGGGGACCCAAATGCAAATATATCATAACGATGTTGTAAAAGTTTGGCAAATTTCAGGGGAAACCAACATCTGTTTGGTCCTTTCTAATTATCTTCTTGTGCCTTTTCATTAAGGAATTCCCAGGAAGAGCTGTAAATTTTAAAATTGATTCAACAATTTCCTTTCTGGTATAAGTCTTTCTGTTTGCATGCATACGATTTCTATGCAAAAATGGATTCATAAATGGAGGATTTTTAAGCTCACAAATATAAGCCTTTACACAATGTTTTAAAATATCTTGCACATTCTTTTAGGATCTAATTGCCGAATACAGGTCTTTTTAACTCTTAAATTTTTGTGTGTGTGTTTTAATACTCAACAGAGACACTGTTTTTGAATAAATTGTTCTTCAGCTTAAAAACATTTTTGTTATTTTTATTTGAACTTTTTCCATGCTCTTGATATAGACCAATTGTATAAGAATAAAAATAATAGCTGGTATTATATAGCACTTAACTCTGTGCCAGGCATGTGTTTTAGATGTATTAACATATTTAATCTAAACAACAACCCAGTGAGCCAGCTACTCTTGTCATCCCATTTTTCAGATGAAGAGATTAAGGGACAGAGAGGCTAAGGACTTGCCCAGCCTAGCACAGCAAATGAGGTTCAGAACTGGGATTTAAACCCTGGATACCTAGCCTTAGAGTTTAGTCTTATGACGATGTACTGCCATATGTTTATGAATATAGTGGTGAACTGATTCTTGGTAAAGGTTTCTTCTTATTAGTGGTCTTTAATACATACAAGCAGAATTTTTCTTTGTATATGAAGATGATTTTTCTAATACAATTATACTTGAGTACTGACGTTGGTTTGAGTGAAGAAATGATTCATGGTAGTGTCTTTGCTCCCTTACGTGAAGGGAGATTTCACTTACTTTTTGCTGTGAGAATGTGAATCCTGCAATTGCTAAATATTGATGAATCTAATTTCCTTTAAGTCAAATATTGAGCTCATCTTGCCACCATGAATTGCAAATGTAACCTCCAGGAGCCCTATAAACTTGTTCCAAACAGCTATGACATACGTGTTGGGCTCTCCATAAATATAGAGTGCTTGATCATCTCGCCTTGAGTGTAATTCATTTCGGAGTCAGTTTTCCAGAACAGATGGTTCTATTGTTACCATGCAGGTCTTCCTGTGGGGCTTTCAGAAACCTTACTGTCTTTTCAGAGAACACTTGAGAACTTTCCCAGAAAACTGTCTGTACTATTAGTGGTGGTGTGTTGAAACCCCAGTAAACTTGTTATGGCTTTGGGTTGCTCTTTATATGTTTCATTTAAACTTTGGGGAAAATAATTACCTTACTGAAGAAAACAGAATCATACCTTATTTCATTGGGACTAACTGACCTGTTTCAAAATGGACCTTTGTCCTTACTGTCTATATATAGGACAGGAAAAAATATTTGCAGTCATACATAGGCATTTGAAAACATTTTAGCAAATGCTCTTTAACCAGTCTCTAATGTTTCAAAATGTTCTCTAAAATGATGATTTCCCCTTTAAAAATATGATATGCATGCAATTTCATGGTGGGATCTGCCCATATTAGGAAATACTTAAGCAGCACATCTATTTCCTAGTGTCCCATGATTTTCAAAGGAGTAACGGCCAAATGTTAATAATGTTTCTCACTCAGGAAGTGGAATTGGTGAGTGTTAGGGATGGAGGTGAATATTTTCCATTTTTCATTTTATTCATTCTTCCAATGTCTGGATTTATTTTTATCCTCTGCACATGTATTTCTTTACAAGTAGTTAGCTAAGCAGTGAGATTATGAGCCACTTTGTTTTCACACATTTTTCCAACTTTAACAGAAATATTGTTTAAAATGCAAAGTGTTTCTTTAACTCTCTCATAAAAGTTTAATCGGTTAATGTATTTAGATAGTTGGTCACTTCGACTTGGAAAGGGATAGGTGTCTATCTCTTCATTTTAGAATTTTAGCAGTGAAAGGATCCAGCCTTATGTCTTTATAGTAAAGAACTGAATTTAAATGAAATTAAATGGTTTGTCCGAGTTCAAACAGCTGGTGAGCAGCAAAACTAGGACTAGAATCCAGGTCTCCTAACTCTAGCCAGTACTTCTCCTATGAAACCATCCCACCTTCCTAAGAGTTAATTATTTATATTTTCAAAATAGTATTGTATTTTGCAACTGTAAAAATTTGCAAGTATATTCCATTAATTTCATTGTATAATGAAGCCAAGCTTTAGAAGAGATATAAATACAGGTAAGGAATAAATATCATGATTCATAGGTTAAATGAATTGTAATCATGTTACATACAGTATTAACTTCTGGATAATACACTCAGTTTAAAAATGAAATGGTGCTTACTAGGGGGCAAAGTCATTTCTGAGGGATGGAGGATTCCAGGTGAAAATAATGATCTCATCTAATGATTTGTATGCTGCCATTCTTCTGTTGGGATTGTAAGGAGACCTTCTAATTGGGACATATGAAAACTTTAATTCTAAAAACTGTTTCTTTTAAAAAGAAAAAGGTTGGTAGAGTAGAGACACATGTGTTCCTATAAAAGCATGATATATAGTGTGTTTCATTCAAGGATTTTGCAGCCATGAAAAGAAAAGGGGGGGAAAATGAGGTAATTCTAGACTAGAGGGAAGTAAGAAGCATGAAAAATTATCAGCATTGATGCTGAAACCTAATTTGAAGGCAGATTTTATTAAAAATACACCTAGAGAGAAGAGAAACGGAAAGCACTGCTTTCGCCTATTGGAGTTATAGTCTTATTACTTCCTACCACTGTTTATAAAAAGGTTTAGGGGTGGAGTCAAGATGGTGGTGTGGGAAGACTCCGAGTTAGTGTCTCCCAACAACTAGAGTGCCTGCCCGCTGGTGGGGGACCCTGACACCCAAGGAGAAGGGAGGAACCCCCAAGTGAATTGGTAGGACGTGGGGGGACTGAAGAGGGAGGAGAAGTTGAGGCCAGACAGGATGGGTGCCCCTGAGGCCCAGGAAATCAGGAGAGGAAGGCAGGAGGGGCCCTCCAGGAGGAGTGGGAGAGGAGTGGAGGGCGTCTGCCCTACCCACTTGGCCCGAGGAGCCTGCTGAGCTCACAGGCCAGTCCCCTGCCCTCCAAGGCTCTTCCCTTCCCCTGGCCGCATTGGTCCTGGGGGCTTAGGAAGGAGGCGGAGGGGAGAACAGGAGAGGCAGGTGGGAGGGGCCCTGTGAGGGGAGCAGGAGAGGAGCAGAGGGCGTTTGACCGACCCACTCGAGTCCAGGAAGCTTGCTGGGCTCCCAGGGGAGGTCCCCTGCTCTCTGAGACGAGGGGTGGAGGGCAGGCCTGGGCCCCTTCTGTTCCTTGAGCCTAAACCCCACCCCCACAGCCCTCAGGGCCATTTCTAGCTCTGTGGGTCCTAAGCGTTGGCCCCACCCACTGCCCAAACCTCGCCCTTGCTTAGGCCCCGCCCTCCACAGCCAAGGCCTTCACCACCACCCCCCTTTTGTGTTCTTTTCCCTCCTCCTCTACTTTACTATTGTGGTATGGTTATAACTTCCGGTTGTTGATTCATCTCTCTCTCTCTCTATATATATATATATTTTTTTTTTTTTTTTTTGAGTGACCCAGGCTCCTCAACCCACGGGCCCAGCTGCTCTGTGGCATGTGGGATCTTCCTGGACTGGGCATGAACCCTGTTCCCTGCATCGGCAGGCGGACTCCCAACCACTGCGCCACCAGGGAAGCCCCTCATCTATATTTTTATTTTTATATTCTTTCTAACATATCTGTCAGTTTCCTAGTCTAATTTTTTTTCTCTTTACTTTGTTATTGTTCTCTTTTATTTATTTATTTTTTGCCACCCCACATGGCTTGTGGGATCTTGGTTCATGAGCTGGGGGTTGGGCCAAAACTCCTGCAGTGGGAGCTCCAAGTACAAACCACGGGACTAACAGAGAACCTCAGACCACAGCGAATATTCATTGGAGTGAGGTCTCACGGAGGTCCTCACCTCAGTACCAAGACCCAGCTCTACCCAACAGCCTACAAAATCCAGTGTTGGAAGCCTCATGCCAAACAACCAGTAAAAGAGGAACACTATCCCCAGTCATAAAAACAAAACAAAAAAAAAGGAGATGGCAAAAAAAATATGTCACAGATGAAGGAGCAAGGTAAAAACTTACAAGACCAAATAAATGAAGAGGAAATAGGCAATCTACCTGAAAAAGAATTCAGAGTAATGATAGTAAAGATGATCCAGAATCTTAGAAATAGAATGGAGGCACAGATTGAGAAACTACCAGAAATGTTTAAAAAGGATCTAGAAGAACTAAAGAACAAACAAACAGAGATGAACAACACAATAACTGAAATAAAAAATACACTAGAAGGAATCAATAACAGAATAACTGAGGCAGAAGAACGAATATGTAAGCTGGAAGACAAAATGGTGGAAATAACTGCCAAGGAGCACAATAAAGAAAAAAGAATGAAAATAATTGAAGACAATCTCAGAGACCTCTGGGACAATACTAAACACACGAACATTCAAATTATAGGGGTCCCAGGAGAAGAAGAGATAAAGAAAGGGTCTGAGAAAATATTTGAAGAGATTATAGTGGAAAATTTCCCTAGCATGGGAAAGGAAATAGTCACCCAAGTCCAGGAAGCACAGAGAGTCCCATACAGGTTAAACACTAGGAAAAACACACCAAGACACATATTAATCAAACTAACAAAAATTAAATTCAAAGGGTATTAAAAGCAGCAAAGGAAAAACAAAAAATAACATACAAAGGAATCCCCATAAGGTTATCAGCTGATTTTTTAGCATAAACTCTGCAGGCCAGAAGGGAGCAGCAGGATATACTTAAAGTGATGAAAGAGAAAAACCTACAACCAAGATTACTCTACCCAGCAAGGATCTCATTCAGATTTGATGGAGAAATCAAAAGCTTTTCAGACAAGCAAAAACTAAGAGAATTCAGCACCACCAAACCAACTTTACAACAAATGCTAAAGAAACTTCTCTAGGTGGGAAAAACAAGAGAAGAAAAAGACCCACAAAAACAAACCCGAAAAAATTAAGAAAATGGTAATAGGAACATACATATCAATAATAACCTTGGGGCTTCCCTGGTGGTGCAGTGGTTGAGAGTCCGCCTGCTGATGCAGGGGACACAGGTTCGTGCCCCAGTCCGGGAAGATCCCACATGCCACGGAGCAGCTGGGCCCATGAGCCATGGCTGCTGAGCTTGTGCATCCAGAGCCTGTGCTCCGCAACGGGAGAGGCTACAACAGTGAGTGGCCCGTGTACCACAAAATAATAATAATTATAATAATAACCTTGAATGTAAATGGATTAAATACTCTAACCAAAACACATAGACTGGCTGAATGGATACAAAAACAAGACCCATATATATGCTGTCAACAAGAGACCCACTTCAGACCTAGGGACACACACAGACTGAAAGTGAAGGGATGGAAAATGATAGTCCATGCAAATGGAAATCAAAAGAAAGCTGGAGTAGCAATACTCACATCAGATAAAGTAGACTTTAAAATAAAGACTATTACAAGAGATAAGGAGACACTACATAATGATCAGAGGATCATCCCCAGAAGAAGATATAACAATTATAAACCTTTATGCACCCAACATAGGAGCAACTCAATAAGGCAAAAGCTAACAACCATGAAAAGAGAAATAGACAGTAACACAATAATAGTAGGGGACTTTAACACCCCACTTACACCAATGGACAGATCACCCAAACAGAAAATAACTAAGGAAACATAAGCTGTAAATGACACAATAGATCAGACATTTAACTGATATATATATAGAGAGAACATTCCACCCAAAGTGGCAGAATACACTTTCTTCTCAAGTGCATATGGAACATTCTCCAGGATACATCACATCTTGGGTCACAAATCAAGCCTCGGAAAATTTAAGAAAATTGAAATAGTATCAAGCAACTTTTCTGACCACAATGCTATGAGATTGGAAATCAATTACAGGAAACAAACTGTAAAAAACACAAATACATGGAGGCTAAACAGTGTGCTACTAAACAACCAAGAGATCACTGAAAAATCAAAGAAGAAATTAAAAAATACATAGAAACAAATGACAATGAAAACACGATGACCCAAAACCTAAGGGATGCAGCAAAAGCAGTTCTAAGAGGGAAATTTATAGCAATTCAATCTCACCCCAAGAAATAAGAAAAATCTCAAATAAACAATCTAAGCCCACACTTAAAACAACTAGAGAAAAAAGAACAAAGAAAACCCAAAGTCAGTAGAAGGAAAGAAGTCATAAAGATCAGAGCAGAAATAAATGAAATAGAAATGAAGAAAACAATAGCAAAGATCAATAAAACTAAAAGCTCGTTCTTTGAGAAGATAAACAAAATTGATAAACCACTAGCCAGACTTATCAAGAATAAAAGGGAGAGGATGCAAATCAATAAAATTAGAAATGAAAAAGGAGAAATCACAACTGATGCCACAGAAATACAAAGGATTATAAGAGACTACTACAAACAACTATATGCCAATAAAATGGACAACCTGGAAAAAATGGACAAATTCTTGGAAAGGTTAAATTTTCCAAGACTGAACCAAGAAAAATTAGAAAATATAAACAGACCTATCACAAGTAATGAAATTGAAACTGTGATTAAAAATGTTCCAGCAAACAAAAGTCTAGGACGACGGTGTCACAGGCAAATTCTTTCAAACATTTAGAGGAGAAGTAATGCCAGTCCTTCTCAAAATCTCCCATAAAATTGCAGAAGGAGGAACACTTCCAAATTTGTTCTACAAAGCCACTCTCACCCTGATTCCAAAACCAGAAAAAGAAGAAAATTATAGACCAATATCACTGATGAACATAGATGCAAAAATTTTGAACAAAATACTAGCAAACAGAATCCAACAGCACATTAAAAGGATGATACATCGTGATCAGGTGGGATTTATCCCAGGAATGCAAGGATGCTTCAATATACGCAAATCAATCAGTGTGATACACCACATTAGCAAATTAAGGAATAAGAAACCCTATGATCATCTCAGTAGATGCAGAAAAAGCTTTTGACAAAATTCAACACCGATGTATGATAAAACTCTCCAGAAAATGGGCACAGAGGGAACCTGCCTCAACATAATAAAGACCATATATTGAAAACCCACAGCAAGCATCATATTCAATGGTGAAAAACTGAAAGCATTTCCACTATGATCGGGAACAAGACAAGGATGTCCACTCTCGCCACTCTTATTCAACATAGTTTTGGAAGTCCTAGCCATGGCAGTCAGAGAAGAAAACAAAATAAAAGGAATACAAATTGGGAAAGAAGTAAAACTGTCACTGTTTGCAGATGACATGATACTATACATAGAAAATCCTAAAGATGCCACCAGAAAACTACTAGAACTAATCAATGAATTTGGTAAGGTTGCAGGATGCAAAATTAATGCACAGAAATCTTTGGCATTCCTATACACCAACAATGAAGAATCAGAAAGGGAAATTAAGAAACAGTCCCATTTACCATTGCAACAAAAATAATAAAATACCTAGGAATAAACCTGCCTAAGAAGGTAAAAGACTTGTACTCAGAAAACAATAAAACACTAATGAAAGAAATCAAAGATGACATAAACAGATGGAGAAATATACCATGTTCCTGGATTGGAAGAATCAGTATTGTGAAAATGACTATACTACCCAAAGCAATCTACAGATTCAGTACAGTCCCTATCAAACTACCAATGGCATTCTTCACAGAATTAGAACAAAAAATTTTACAATTCATATGGAAACACAAAAGACCCTGAATAGCCAAAGCAATCTTGAGAACGAAAAATGGAGCTGGAGGAATCAGGCTCCCAGACTTCAGACTATACTACAAAGCTATAGTAATCAAGACAATATGTTACTGGCACAAAAACAGAAGTATAGGTCAATGGAACAGGATAGAAAGCCCAGGGATAAACCCACACACCTATGGTCAACTAATCTATGACAAAGGAGGCAAGGATATACAATGGAGAAAAGACAGTCTCTTCAATAAGTGGTGCTGGGAAAACTGGACAGCTACATGTAAAAGAATGAAATTAGAACACGCCCTAACCCCATACACAAAAATAAAATCAAAATGGATTAGAGACCTAAATGTAAGGCCAGACACTATAAAACTCTTAGAAGAAAACATAGGAAAAGCATTCTTTGACATAAACCACAGCAAGATCTTTTTTTCCCCATCTCCTAAGGGTAATGGAAATAAAAACAAAACTAGGGCTTCCCTGGTGGCGCAGTGGTTGAGAGTCTGCCTGCCGATGCAGGGGACACGGGTTCGTGCCCTGGTCCGGGAAGATCCTACATGCCGCGGAGCGGCTGGGCCCATGAGCCATGGCCGCTGAGCCTGCGCATCCGGAGCCTGTGCTCCGCAATGGGAGAGGCCACAGCTGTGAGAGGCCCACGTACCACAGAAAAACCCCCAAAACAAACAAAAAATAAAAAAAACTAAAAAATGGGACTTAATTAAACTTAAAAGCTTTTGCACAGCAAAGGAAACCATAAACAAGACAACCCCCAAAATGGGAGAAATTTTTGCAAATGAAACAACAGACAAAGGGTTAATCTCCAAAATATACAAACAGCTCATGGAGCTCAATATCAAACAATCCACTTATGGAATGGGCAGAAGACATAAATAGACATTTCACCAAGGAAGACATACAGATGGTCAAGAGGCACATGAAAATATGCTCAGCATCACTAATTATTAGAGAAATTCAAATCAGAACTACACTGAGGTATCACCTCACGCCAGTCAGAATGGCCATTATCAAAAAAGCTAGAAGCAATAAATACTGGAAAGGGTGTGGTGAAAAGGGAACCCTCCTGCATTGTTGGTGGGAATGTAAATTGAAACAACCACTATGGAAAACAGTATGGCGGTTCCTTAAAAAACTAAAAATAGAATTACCATATGACCCAGCAATCCCAGTACTGGGCACATACCCTGAGAAAACCATAATTCAAAAAGATACATGCACCCCAGTTTTCATTGCAGCACCGTTTACAATAGCCAGGACATGGAACCAACCTAAATGTCCATCGACAGATGAATAGGTAAAGAAAATGAGGCACATATATACAATGGAATATTACTCAGCCATAAGAAGAAATGAAATTGAACTATTTGTAGTGAGGTGGATGGACCTAGAGTCTGTCATACAGAGTGAAGTCAGAAAGAGAAATACAAATACCATATGGTAATACATATATATGGAACCAAAAAAAAAAAAAAGGTCCTGATGAATCTAGTTGCAGGGTAGGAATAAAGATGCAGACAAAGAGAACGGACTTGAGGACACTGGGTCGGAGGGGAACCTGGGGCGAAGTAGCATCGACATATATACACTACCAAATGTAAAATAGTTAGCTAGTGGGAAGAAGTAGCATAGCACAGGGAGATCAGCTCAGTGCTGTGCGATGACCTAGAGGGGTGGGATAGGGAGGATGCAAGGGAGGCTCAAGAGGGAGTGTATATGGGGACATATGTATGCATATGGCTGATTCACTTCAGTGTACAACAGAAACTAACACAGTATTGTGAAGCAATTATACTCTAATAAAGATCTTTTAAAATTAAAAAAAAAAAAATCTTAGCTCAGCTCTTAGAATCGGTGAACAGAGATGTAGGATCCTTGTGTATCCTTTTTCTGTAGCTTGTAGAAACATATGTACTCTGCTCCTTGGACTGCTGACGTCTACAAAGTGAGGGAATGTCCCAGAGGGATATTTCCTTTCCCTATGGAAGCAATGACTTAGCACCAAGATGGCACTCAGTTTTTGGTGAATAAATGAATCAATACTTGTTACTGCTTTTCCCTCTCCACCCCAAACCCATAAGTAATCTTGGAAAAGTCTGGAGAAAATTTATTTCTACTTCTTTCCATTCTACTATTCTGAACTGGAAAGACATAAAGGAAAATGGATCATGGATAATTTCAAGCCCAATTCCTGGAGGAAAAAAATAAAAGAGAAATTACTACCTAAGAATTTTTGTGATCAAATAAATTTTCATTATTTCACCATTACCTCCTTCCTGGAGAAAATTAGCATGGCTAGTAACCCTCATTTATTATTTTTTTCATTTAGTATGCTCTAGTAGGATGATAAATGATATGTTATTTTCATTTTCATTTTTTCATATGTGATAATAGATGCTTTGAAAAGTTAAGTAACTGGCCACACAAAGAAGTCACTGGTTCAAAGATGGGGCTGGTATAATGGGTTTGAAGAAGAGCCTGGATACGGAGAGGCAGGTGCTGAATCAGTGCAATGTGAGAAGTTGTTGGCCCTGAGTGAGGAGACAAGCCTGAGAGAAAGAGGGCTGACTCACCAGGAAGTAGAACGAGCACAAAATGTCAACTTTCTCTCACAGATAAAGGAAAACTCACAGTCATATCCCTGACATGACGAAAACAAAGCCTGGACACTTTGGCAAAAACATAACATGCCCAGAGTATGACTTTTCTAGAAAAGTCTTTGATTAAGATTTAAATATGAAAAAAAAAAAACATGTTTAAAATGGGGGTACCTATTGGGATAGAAAGCATTTTCAGGCAAGATAAGGGTTGACTTTAGATCCCTTGTCACATGTTTAGGAGTACAGAGAGAAATATTTTAGGAGCTTTTATTTCAAAACAAAGGTAAATGAGAGAGAACTGTGTGAAAATGATAATATAAAATTAATTTTAGCAGCACAGTGTCACTGCTATCATTTAAACTAAAAAACGGCAGTTTCAGTATTGCTACCACAGGCTTAATTCATTGCCACTAGGGTTGGGACAGAGTTGCTGAAGACACGAGAGAAAGGGAAGAGCTAAATGTGAAAATCTTCAGGAGGGACATGGGAACCCATTAAAATTCACTGATTCAAGCGGTCCATTAAAACATTTTCCAGTCTGGTTATTGAAGCTGTGGAAAAATGGGGAACTCACATTTCTCACTCTCAGATGTGGAGTTTAAATTACAAGAAGAATGAGAGGAAGGAAAACCGTGACTCAATTATGGCTAATCTGAATTTATTGGTATTTCTCCATTTAAGAAAAGGCAGAGGGGAAACAAAAGGATGGGGCTGAGATAAAACTGCAATTAATCTATATACCACAAGAGGAGGGGAAAAAGGCTTTCTTCAATGAAGCTCATAAGCTCTTTTTTAAAAAATTATTTTATTTTAAAATTTTTAATTAATTTTTATTGGAGTATACTTGCTTTACAATGTTGTGTTAGTTTTTGCTGTACAGCAAAGTGAATCAGCTATACGTATACATATATCCCCTCTTTTTTGTATTTCCTTACCATTTAGGTCTCCAGAGAGCATTGAGTAGAGTTCCCTGTGCTATATGGTAGGTTCTCATTAGTTATCTGTTTTATACCTAGTAGTGTATATATGTCAACCCCAATCTCCCAGTTCTTTATACTATGCCCTGCTCTCTGTCCCCTCTATCTTATCCTATAAGGCATGTTTGGTTTGACGAGGAAGAGAAAGTCTTCTGAGAACATGGAAACCAAAGTCACTACTCCCAAGAGAGGAGGACTAAATAAAAGAATTTAAGATATCAACATGGACACCTGAGAGAGTGCATGATGTGGGCACCTAGCAGAGTGCTTGGTGTAGCATCGGGGCTCAATGTATGGTAATATTGATGGAGGACAAGGAGGAACCAAGAGTCAGGCTTAGCCTGGGTGGTTAAACCGTTGGCCAAGTAGAAAGATTTTTCTTTTCCTTTGAATGAAGTTTTTAGGGTTCTTTATGTGTTGTCATTTCAAAGAAATGGAGGGAAGCATACACAATTGAGGTCATGCCAGAGATAGGGTTTTTGGAGGAATGGAAAAGAAATACACCTTCAAGATCTGAGGATTGGAGGCCCAGTCTTCAAACCCCGCCCCCCCTGCAATAGAGTGCTTTCTTATTCCATCAGTCATCATGCATGAAGGACAAAGCATTTCAAAAAGTAGGGGCTTCAAAGGTTTAGGATATATATTTTCTTTACAGCTGCTAGTTTTGTCATTTATTTCTGTTAAACGTGTAAAGCTGGCTCTGTGTTAAGTGCTTGCCAGGGAGAAAGTGATGAGGAAGTGGTTCCTCATCTTTTTTCAGCCGCTGCAGATCACAAGGGGCTATTCATCAACATTACAATCTGAGTTTTCACATTATTTTGTAAAAAGTTTCACTTTTTTCTCATGACATACTGAAAGGATTTGGGGGCACACATCATGACCTTGAACATTTTTTGAAAGAAAAAAATAGACATTTGAAATTAAGGGAAACCTTAAGTATTTAGAGGTAGCTGATTTTGATCAGATTGTTGCCTGGAGAATTTCTACTAAATAGCATAGCTGTAGAAAGAGGCAGTCAAGCGTGAAACCTCAGGTAACACTGACTAGAAGATCAAATAAAAGTTGTTTGTTTTTCAAAGTATCACATTACTTAAGGTATCTTAATATGTCTGATCCATACCTAAGTCCGTCTTACCAAAGTTGTGACTAAAAAATTAGCTAAATATCTTCACTCTACATTTTGAACATTTCTAGGGTAAAATTTTGGTCCCTTTCCTTTATATCTTGGTAGAAAATTATTGGTAGAAAATTTTTATTTCAAAATATACCTGTAAGTATTTCAGGGTTTCTGATTGTAAAAAGTAAGGCATTATTTTCACCTTTGCAAAAGAAAAATATAAATAATCATCGAACTCATTTTGCAAACTACACAACAGTATAAAAAAGAAACATAATCACCATCCAAAGATAGCAATTTTGTATATTTCCTACAGGGCTGCCTTTGGAACTGGAGAAGAATGATATGTTTCTGGTTGTTGTTTTTTTTGCGGTATGCGGGCCTCTCACTGTTGTGGCCTCTCCCGTTGCAGAGCACAGGCTCCGGACGTGCAGGCTCAGCGGCCATGGCTCACAGGCCCAGCTGCTCCGCGGCTTGTGGGATCTTCCTGGACCGGGGCATGAACCCGTGTCCCCTGCATCGGCAGGCTGACTCTCAACCACTGCGCCACAAGGGAAGCCCGAGAATGATATGTTTTGATAGGACTTTTGTTTAGGCTGCCAAGATCAGGACTATTGCCTTTAAGAGGATTGTTAGAAAATCCACGGCAATGGATCTACAGTGTAAGCCTGTATTTCCCAAGCAAAGGAAAACAATGATTCTCTCCACCCTTATAAAGTAATAACGCCGTGTCTAGAAAATAAACTGCTCAAAAGATGTTTGTGAACAATTGCTTAAAAATATGTGCCTTGGGAAGGAAGGAAGGAATGAAAGAAGGAAGGGAGGGAGGATGGAAGGGAGGGAGGGAGGGAATCCTCCTCGGCTGTGTGGCTGACAGGGTCTTGGTGCTCAGGCTGGGTGTCAGGCCTGAGCCTCTGAGGTGGGAGAGCAGAGTTCAGGACACTGGACCACTAGAGACCTCCTGGCTACATGTAATATCAAATCAATGAGAGCTCTCCCAGAGAGCTCCATCTCAATGCTAAGGCCCAGCTCCACTGAACGACCAGCAAGCTCCAGTGCTGGACACCCCATGCCAAACAACTAACAAGACAGGAACACAATCCTAGCCATTAGCAGAGGCTGCCTAAAATCATAATAATCTAACAGACCCCAAAACACACCACCGGATGTGATCCTGCCCACCAGAAAGACAAGATCCAGCCTCACCCACCAGAACATAGGCACCAATCCCCTCCACCGGGAAGCCTACACAACCCACTGAACCAACCTTACCCACGGGGGCAGACACCAAAAACAATGGGAAATACGAACCTGCAGCCTGCGAAAAAGAGACCACAAACCAGTAAGTTAAGCAAAATGAGAAAACAGAGAAATTTGCAACAGAGGCAGGAGCAAGGTAAAAACCCACCAGACCAAACAAATGAAGAGGAAATAGGCAATCTACCTGAAAAAGAATTCAGAGGAATGATAGTAAACATGTTCCAAAATCTTGGAAATAGAATGGAGAAAATACAAGAAATGTTTAACAAGGATCTAGAAGAACTAAAGGGCGAACAAACAATGATGAACAACACAATAAATGAAATTAAAAATTCTCTAGAAGGAATCAATAACAGAATAACTGAGGCAGAAGAACGGATAAGGGACCTGGAAGATAAAATAGTGGAAATAACTACCACAGAGCAGAATAAAGCAAAAAGAATGACAAGAATTGAGGACAGTCTCAGAGACTTCTGGGACAACATTAAACACACCAACATTCGAATTATAGGGGTCCCAGAAGAAGAAGAGAAAAAGAAAGGGACTGAGAAAATATTTGAAGACATTATAGTTGAAAACTTCCCTAATATGGGAAAGGAAATAGTGAATCAAGTCCAGGAAGCGCAGAGCATCCCATACAGGATAAATCCAAGGAGAAACATGCCAAGACACATATTAATCAAACTATCAAAAATTAAACACGAAGAAAAAATATTAAAAGCAGCAAGGGAAAAACAACAAATAACATACAAGGGAATCCCCATAAGGTTAACAGCTGATCTTTCAGTAGAAACTCTGCAAGCCAGAAGGGAGTGGCAGGACATCTTTAAAGTGATGAAAGGGAAAAACCTACAAGCAAGATTAATCTACCCAGCGAGGATCTCATTCAGATTCAGTGGAGAAATTACAACCTTTACAGACCAGCAAAAGTTAAGAGAATTCAGCACCACCAAACCAGCTTTACAACAAATGCTGAAGGAACTTCTCTAGGCAGGAAACACAAGAGAAGGAAAAGACCTACAATAACAAACCCAAAACAGTTAAGAAAATGTCAGTAGGAACATAGATATTGATAATTACCTTAAATGTAAATGGATTAAATGCTCCAACCAAAAGACATAGACTGACTGAATAGATACAAAAACAAGACCCATATATATGTTGCCTACAAGAGACACACCTCAGACCTAGGGACACATACAGACTGAAAGTGAGAGGATGGAAAAAGATATTCCATGCAAATGGAAATCAAAAGAAAGCTGGAGTAGCAATTCTCATATCAGACAATATAGACTTTAAAATAAAGACTATTACAAGAGACAAAGAAGGGTGTTACATGATGATCAAGGGATCAATCCAAGAGGAAGATATAACAATTGTAAATATTTATTCACCGAACATAGGAGCACCTCAATATGTAAGGCAAATGCTAACAGCCATAAAATGGGAAATTGACAGTAACACAATAGTAGTAAGGGACTTTTTAACACCCCACTTTCACCAATGGACAGATCACCTGAAATGAAAATAAATAAGGAAACGCAAGCTTTAAATGGTACATTAAACAAGATGGACTTAATTGATATTTATAGGACATTCCAGCCAAAAAGAAGAGAATACACTTTCTTCTCAAGTGCTCCTGCAGCATTCTTCAAAATAGATCATATCTTGGGTCACAAATCGAGCCTTGGTAAATGTAAGAAAATGGAAGTCATATCAAGTATCATTTCTGACCACAGTGCTCTAAGAGTAGATATCATACAGGAGAAAAACTGTAAAAAATACAAACAAATGGAGGCTAAACAATACACTACTAAATAACCAAGAGATCACTGAAGAAGTCAAAGAAGAAATCAAGAAATACCTAGAAACAAATGACAATGAAAACATGACAACCCAAAGCCTATGGGATGCAGCCAAAGCAGTTCTAAAAGGGAAGTTTATAGCAATACAGTTCTACCTTAAGAAACAAGAAACACCTCAAATAAACAACCTAACCTTATACCTAAAGCAATTAGAGAAAGAAGAACAAAAATAACCCAAAGTTAGAAGAAGGAAAGAAATAATAAAGATCAGATCAGAAATAAATGAAAAAGAAATGAAGGAAATGATAGCAAAGATCAATAAAACTAAAAGCTGGTTCTTTGAGAAGATAAACAAGATTGATAATCCCCTAACCAGACTCATCAAGAAAAAAAGGGAGAAGACTCAAATCAACAGAATTAGAAATGAAAAAGGAGAAGTAGCAACTGACACAGCAGAAATACAAAGGATCATGGGAGATTACTGTAAGCAACTATATGCCAATAAAATAGACAATCTGGAATAAATGTGCAAATTCTTAGAAAAGCACAACCTTCTGAGACTGAACCAGGAAGAAATAGAAAATATAAACAGACCAATCACAAGTACTGAAATTGAAACTGTGATTAAAAATCTTCCAACAAACAAAAGCCCAGGACCAGATGACTTCACAGGCAAATTCTATCAAATGTTTAGAGAAGAGCTAATACCTACCCCTCTCAAACTCTTCCAAGATATAGCAGAGGGAGAAACACTCCCAAAGTCATTCTACAAGGCCACCATCACCCTCATACCAAAACCAGACAAAGATGTCACAAAAAATGAAAACTACAGACCAATATCACTGATGAACATGGATGCAGAAATCCTCAACAAAATACTAGCAACCAGAATCCAACAGCACATTAAAAGGATCGTACACCACAATCAACTGGGTTTTATCCCAGGAATGCAAGGAATCTTCAATATATGCAAATCAATCAATGTGATACACCTTATTAACAAATTGAAGGATAAAAACCATATGATAATCTCAATAGATGCAGAAAAAGCTTTTCATAAAATTCAACAGCATTTATGATAAAAACTCTCCAGAAAGTAGACATAGAGGGAATTTACCTCAGCATAATAAAGGCCATATATGACAAACCCACAGCCAACATCATTCTCAATGGTGAAAAACTGAAACTATTTTCTACTAAAGTGAGGAGCAAGACAAGGTTTCTTACTCTCACCAATATTATTCAACATAGTTTTGGAAGTTTTAGCCACAGCAATCAGAGAAGAAAGAGAAATAAAAGGAATCCAAATAGGAAAGAAGTAAAGCTGTCACTGTTTGCAGATGACATGATTCTATGCATAAAGAATCCTAAAGATGCTACCAGAAAACTACTAGAACTAATCAATGAGTTTGGTGAAGTAGCAGGATACAACATTAATGCCCAGAAATCTCTTGCATTCCTATATACTAATGATAAAATATCTGAAAGAGAAATTAAGGAAACACTCCCATTTACCACTGCAACAAAAAGAATAAAATACCTAGGAATGAACCTACCTAAGGAGACAAAAGACCCATATGCAGAAAACTATAAGACACTGATGAAAGAATTTAAAGATGATACAAACAAATGGAGAGCTATACCATGTTCTTAGACTGGAAGAATCAACATTGTGAAAATGACTATACTACCCAAAGCAATCTACAGATTCAATGCAATCCCTATCAAACTACCAATGGCATTTTTCACAGAACTAGAAGAAAAATTTTCACAATTTGTATGGAAACACAAAAGACCCCAATAGCCAAAGCAATCTTGAGAAAGAAAAATGGAGCTGGAGGAATCAGGCTCCTGGACCTCAGACTATAGTACAAAGCTACAGTAATTAAGACACTATGGTGCTGGCACAAAAGCAGATATATCGATCAATGGAACACATATAAAGCCAAGAAATGAAACCACGCAACTATGGTCAACTAATCTATGACAAAGGAGGTAAGGATATACAATGGAGAAAAGACAGTCTCTTCAATAAGTGGTGCTGGGAAAACTGGACAGCTACATATAAAAACATGAAATTAGAACACTCCCTAACACCATACACAAAAATAAACTCAAAATGGATTAAAGGGGTTTCCCTGGTGGCGCAGTGGTTGAGAATCTGCCTGCTAATGCAGGGGACATGGGTTCGAGCCCTGGTCTGGGAGGATCCCACATGCTGCAGAGCCACTAGGCCTGTGAGCCACAACTACTGAGCCTGCACGTCTGGAGCCTGTGCTCCGCAACAAGAGAGGCCACGATAGTGAGAGGCCTGTGCACTGTGATGAAGAGTGGCCCCCGCTTGCCACAACTAGAGAAGCCCTCTCACAGAAACGAGGACCCAACACAGCAAAAATAAATAAATTAATTAATAAACTCCTACCCCCAACATCTTAAATAGAAATGGATTAAAGACATAAATGTAAGACCACACACTATAAAACTCTTAGAGGAAAACTTAGGCAGAACACTCTATGACAAATCACAGCAAGATCCTTTTTGACCTACCTCCTAGAGAAATGGAAATAAAAACAATAACAAATGGGACGTAATGAAACTTAAAAGCTTTTGCACAGCAAAGGAAACCATAAAGAAGATAAAAAGACACTGCTCAGAATGGGAGAAAATATTTGCAAATGAAACGACTGACAAAGGATTAAATCTCCAAAATATACAAGCAGCTCATGCAGCTCAATATCAAAAAAACAACCGAATCCAAAAATGGGCAGAAGACCTAAATAGACATTTTTCCAAAGAAGATATACAGATTGCCAACAAACACATGAAAGGATGATCAACATCACTAATCATTAGAGAAATGCAAATCAAAACTACAATGAGGTATCACCTCACACCGGTCAGAATGGCCACCGTCAAAAGGTCTACAAACAATAAATGCTGGAGAGGGTGTGGAGAAAAGGGAAACTTCTTGCACTGTTGGTGGGAATGTGAATTCATACAGCCACTATGGAGAACAGTATGGAGGTTCCTTAAAAATCTAAAAATAGAACTACCGTATGGCCCAGCAATCCCACTACTGGGCATATACCCTGAGAAAACCATAATTCAGAAAGAGTCATGTAACACAATGTTCACTGCAGCACTATTTACAGTAGCTAGGACATGGAAGCAACGTAAGTGTCCATCGACAGACAAATGGATAAAGAAGATTGGCACATATATACAGTGTTATATTACTCAGCCATAAAAAGAAACGAAATTGAACTCTTTGTAGAGAGGTGGGTGGACCAGGGTCTGTCATAGAGAGTGAAGTAAGTCAGAAAGAGAAAAACAAATACTGTATGCTAACACGTATATATGGAATCTAAAAAAAAAATGGTTATGAAGAACCTAGGGGCAGGACAGGAATAGGGATGCAGACATAGAGAATAGACTTGAGGACAGGGGGAGGGGAAGGGTAAGCTGTGATGAAGTGACCGAGTGGCATTGACATATAAACACTAGCAAATGTAAAATAGATAGCTAGTGGGAAGCAGCCATGTAGCACAGGGAGATCAGCTCAGTGCTTTGTGACCACCTAGAGGGGTAGAATAGGGAGTGTGGGAAGGAGACGCAAGAGGGAGGAGATATGGGGATATATGTAAGTACAGCTGATTCACTTTGTTATACAGCAGAAACTAACACAACATTGTAGAGCAATTATACGCCAATAAAGATGTTTTAAAAAATGTGCCTTTTTAAAGTTACATACCATATTATTCAATCTGAAATTTCAGCATGATTTTTTTTTCTGGGATTTTTTTTTATTAATAAACTTTATATTTTAAGAGCTGTTTTCATAGAAAAAAAAAGATGAACAACTAACTCTTCACATTATAGGTAATGTACAAAATGACTTCAGATTTTCCAAACTCAATCTGCATGATTTTGCATGTTCATTGTTTGTAGATGACTCCTTGGTGACCGAACGGCAACCTCTCCCCTCCTAATGTGGCCTGGGTTCCCAGACTCCTTAGCCTCATTTTTCTTTAAGGGAAGATGCAGCATGAGACAATTTTCATACTTCAGTCTAAGGATACTCAGGGATTTCAGGTGTGCATTTCCATTTCTAGACATAGTCTGTTAATTACACCCTGTTTTAAAATAAGTTCCTGTCTACCCTTCTTTTCAAAGAATCTTTTAACTCAGGCATTAAGTTGCACAGCCTCGTTTTCAACAGTTCTTTAGATAGGTATTCGTTTTACTAGTTCCTTGCTCCACATTATTTCTTGTTTCCATATCCGTCTTCCTTGGATTCATGTTTCATTTGCTAGACTACGTTTACGGTGGCTCTTTGCACATCTGAAAAGTTTAAATTGTATAGTTTCTGTGTAGTACCTATTAAGGATGCCTCAGAACAGGTGTTTCATAGCTTATGTTGACTGGAAGCATTGAGATTTTTGAAGCCAGACTTTATTTCACTATTAAGATGAAACATTTTTTGTGATCCAAGAACCCCCATTCGTTCAAATGGGCTTCACACAAATAATTACCAGGAATATACATTTACCTTATTTTAATAGATGGAGTATCAGTTATACTTTCTCGCTCTGTTCTATTGTACTGCTGAGTTACAGACAAAGAGAAATAGGAAATTAAACATGGTTCACCTAAAGTCTTAAAAGCTTCTCAAAAAATGCAGGATATGGGAAGCTGTATATTTATCCCTTCTACTCTATTGCCCTTACCCCCATCATAGGTAAATTAGATCATAGTTATCAATATATATATATATATAAGATAAGAAGATAGCACATCCTATGCTTGTGAACCAGTATCACTACTGAGATTTGTATGGCCAAAATTACCTTTGCTAGCAGTGTATGGAAAATGAGGTTTGGGTAAGAACAAATGCTAAAGTAAGGAGTGAATAGCAACACTTTTGAAATAAGACTTCCTAAAGTAAGTGCTTTGCATTTATGACTGGAAATTTCCACTCTCCCTGTCCCTCCACCCTACCCTAGTTATCTGTACTCAAAATTCATTGCTAGGGATCCCAACCTGTAGTATGAAGGTATTTAAAGAAACCATATAGACGAGCTCTGGAAATATAGAGTCACATTTAAAAGAAAAATCTCTTATTGGAGTTTGGTGACATTAGAATTTGCTGGCTACGGAAAATGAATACCTTGGCCTTTCCCTTCATATCCTGGAGTAACTCTGCCATGCCCACCGGAATTCCTCCTTGAGAACTTGAAACGAGATTTGATTTCAGTCTCCACAATGTACACATGGTGGATCTACAAATGGCTGCTAAGCCTTTTGATGTTCATGAAGAGGAAGGAGCGGGGAGCTGTTTCCTGGAAGCGTATGGGGCACTAGGGAGCATTAAAGAAAGAAACAATGGCAAAGGAAATGTCAGCCTTCTGCACTCATTACGTTCCTGTGAACAATGAATTTCATGAGTTTTGGGTCCTTGAATGGACATGTTACAGGTTCCAATCCTGTTTCCAGCACTGTCTTGGGGACCACACATAACATTTAGATTTATACTTGAAAAAATAATCAACGTTGTACCTCCTTCCCCAAGTCACCTGAAGGGGATACTGGGTTATTTTAATTACAGACAATATGAAAAGCCTTTTGGAACATTTGTAGTTTGAAGATGTATTAAAAGGCATGATTGTGTCAAATCTTACTCTTCCCACCCCTCAGTTCCTCATGTTAATTTTCTCCGTCTTAAGAATAGAGAATACTAGAAAAACGTAAAGAAGAAAATAATAACCCTCTATCTTTATACATTAACTTCTCTGTGACTTTCAATATGTATTCTTATAGTCATATAAATAGGTATGTATTGTTCTGCTCTTAAGGTAAGAATTAAGAGTTTTGTAAGTTATAACAAATGGGATTGATTTAAAAATTTTTAAGCATAGTTATTCAAATAGAAGTCACTTGTGGATTTTATTTCCCACAAAACTTTGTTTCTGCCAAACAACTACCCTAATTTTTATTTTTTCTGACCTCAAGGCTCAGTAATACTTTACAAATTTTTTAATGGATTATGTACGACTCACATTTCACATGTTTTATCCAGTGCATATCATCCAAACCCTTAGATTGCTCCAGAGTTGCAGAAAGAGAAATCATGGTGATCTGGACACCTTACTCAGAAATTTATCCGTGAACTGTTCAACTGACAAAGTCCCAATCAGAGTCTAATCTGCTCTTAAGCTTATTACCTCAGGGCTTTCAGTGCTGAATATGGTTGAACAGCAAGTAATAAACTAGCAGATATCTACCACCTATAATTTCCAAAGAACTATGTTAGAAACAAAAAGTAGAAGTCATGGTTCATATAACCAAAAAGGAATGACTCCTCATCCCTGTCATGTTTTTATTTATTTTATTTTTATTTTTTTGCGGTACGCGGGCCTCTCACTGTTGTGGCCTCTCCCGTTGTGGAGCACAGGCTCCGGACGCGCAGGCTCAGCGGCCATGGCTCACGGGCCCAGCCGCTCCGCGGCATGTGGGATCTTCCCGGACCGGGGCACGAACCCGTGTCCCCTGCATCGGCAGGTGGACTCTCAACCACTGCGCCACCAGGGAAGCCCCCTTGTCATGTTTTTAGAGAGGTATCTTAGGAGGATTCTTCCATATTCAACCTCCACTGTGACACTTAGTGTTAATTAAACCATTCAGGAATGAGAGTTATTTAAATTTCAGGTATCCCCAGACCTGGCTCATTTTCCCCTGCTCCCCTCACATCTTAATTTAGAGCTGTGCGTCATGTTTCTCATTTCCCTTCCTGTTTTTTTTAATAATTACCAGTCCCTTAAGAAGAACATAAATGAGGGCAAGAGAGTGTTTGTTGGGTATTAAGCCCTTAGTCATACTCTATATTAGCATGTGCTTAGCACGTTAAAAATATTATGTAATCTTTACCTCTTGCTTTGATATTGGTATTGCTGATATCTATCTAATACCTTTTCACCCTCAGAATCCCATTCTCCCCTTTTTCCTGGGCACATGGCCTCTGTTGCTGATCACATTTGTCAGTTTCTCATGCTCTTCCCCTTACATCCTATTGGTGAGAACGAGTCACATGATCAATGGGAGTGAGGTGAGGAGCAAAACCTTTGCGTGTGTGACTTATTTATAGAAAATTGCTTGTCCTGGGCTTCCTCTTTTCCCCCTTCCTGCAGGCTGGCTGGATTTGCTGAGACCCAGCTGTGCCCTTGTAAAGGTGGAAGAGGGGCTAGAAGATGGAAGGAATCCGTGCTCCTAAATGGCTCAGAGGAGTAGAACTGCCCACCCAGCTTAGAATGCCCACCTTAAAATGGTTCCACAAGAAGGAGAGACACAAACCTCTAATTTAAGTCACTGCCTTTTTTTTTTTTAAGCATTGTATTTTGAGGTCTCTTTCTTTCAGCAGCTTAGTCCTTACCTCAACTAAGAAAGATTTCTTGATTTCATTTTATAGATCAAGAAAAGAGAGGCTCACAGGGGTAAGTCACTTACATATTAGGATTTTTCCAGCTTCCCCTTTTGCTCAGCAGAGCATATTTCTACTGAGCCCCATTGGAATAGGAACAGAAGAAAACCCAAAACCATGTGGGCCCATGGACCAGAGAACACTCAGCCCCTATAAGATCTAAGTCAGAACTCTTTATTCTCTATTTCTGGATCTCAAATGAGCACCCTTTCTTTCAATGGTTCTCCTCCACAGGTTTGCTTTCTTGGAACTGCCCGTCCTCACTGCAAGTTCAAAAAAGAGCTTTCAGGGTTGTAGGTCATGTGACATCACCTCAGTTGATCTCAACACCTCTGACAAATGGCAGCAGAAGAAAGGACTCTTTCCACGTGAGTTCCTCATCTGTCCCGTCTCTTAGGGAGGATATTATTCCTTACTGAAAAAAAAAAAAAAAAAAAAGCTATCATCTTGTTCTACAAAGGCCAAATAAATATAATTAACACCAAATTTGTTCTGCTGACCAAACAGCACAGTCGTAAAAAGATAATCTTCCTGAAATAAATGACGAGGCCTCCTTGATAAGTCAATAAGGCAAAAACCTTGAGAGTAAATCAAGACAAAGGGGAAACCAGATGGAAGAAATCAAACAGGCAAAGCAGGTGCATTGGCTTGTGTTTGGGAAGATAAAACACAGCATGAGGCATCGCACATTTACACAAAAAGCAAGATCTGTAACCTTTGTCAGGCTTTGAACTGAGCTAAATGCATGACTTAGAAGAGCTGGTAGCTGGGAACTAGTTGAACTAAGAGTGTCAAGACCAATTCTGAAGATGTTTTCTCATACTTAGCCTGTTTTCCTGTGCTCCGAGGATTGCCAAACAGCCAGTGGCAGATGGCCCTTCCGCTAAGTGTGTTTTAAGTGATGTGAGGGATTGTGTGATGGACCATTTCCCCAGAGTAGCAGGAAGAAAAAATTCTTGTAAAAATGCCTCTGCTATGCGGGGTGGCTGTAAAACATGCAGGGGGTGAACAGACCTTTGACAAGACCGCACTGGGCCCAACAGTGCTGAATGACTTCAACACACATCTGTGGGCATTCAACAGGGACAAAAGCGTAAATACTAAACCACGGCACGACCTGGAATACATACCTTAGGCAACATAATCTCTTACCCAGCAACACTACTTCCTTTTCCAGAGAAGGCCTCCTTGCCGTTGTGGAGGTAGATTTAGATATCACACTTAATTCCATTTTGGCAGCGTTCATTAGGCCAAACATAACTGCCTCCTTCATTTTGGGCCTCTGAGAATGCTTCAGAAGTTGTAGTCCAAGCATGCAAACACACACACTGAAGAGTGCCAGGAGTCTGATTTCCAATAGTTTCTGGCTAAGAGCCTTTCCTAATTTCTCACACAAAAATATGAACACTGACAAAAGCCACCCAAAATTTGAATTTTCAGAATCTGAGAGCTCTTAACATCCAACCGCAAGATGGGCAGAATTGTATTGAAAAATGCAATTGAGACCCACCAATGCCAGATCTTTGCAACAGAGCAAGCTGCCCAGCTGGAAGAAAAGTGGAGAAATCCCCAAACCATTTGTCTTTTGGCTCCAAAATCTCAGAACTATACCAGCAAGAAAATTGAGCAGCTGTCTCGCTCTCCTGCACAGGTGTCCGGCCTTACGTAGTACACTACAGCTAATACAGCTTTTCCTATGCAAATTAGAGACTGATGCTTCTAGAGAACAACTTGAGAGGAGTGTGGAGGAAGGGTTGCCAGATTTAGCAGATACAAATACAGGGCCCAGTTAAATTTGAATTTCATGTAAACTTCAAATAATGTTTTAATATAACTATGTCCCAAAGAATAAACGGAAACAACAACATAATTTTTTTTTTTTTTTTTTTTTTTTTGCGGTACGCGGGCCTCTCACTGTTGTGGCCTCTCCCGTTGCGGAGCACAGGCTCCGGACACGCAGGCTCAGCAGCCATGGCTCACGGGCCCAGCCTGTCCGCAGCACGTGGGATCTTCCCGGACCGGGGCACGAACCCGTGTTCCCTGCATCGGCAGGCGGACTCTCAACCACCGCGCCACCACGGAAGCCCCAACAACATAATTTTTTAGTGTAAGTATGTCCCCAATAGTTGTGGGACATACTTACACTAAAAAATTATTTGTAGTTCTATCTGAAATTCAAACTTAACTGGGCATCCTGTGCTTAATCACGGAGATATAGATCCTACAAATAAAGGTGTGGAAGGCGAGGCAAAGCCACAAGAAGCCCTTATAAGCATGCTAGCTGGATGTTAGAAATTTACATTTATTTAATCTGTTCAGAACAGCATAGCCTGGGAAGGATAATACCCCAAATCAGCCCAGCACAGATGAGAATTACTACAATGAAGACTGCCTCTTAGAAACCAAGAATTGGGCTAAATTCTTGTACATTCACTGTATATTCTTGTATATTCAAATTCTTGTATATTCACTGACCTGCCTTCCAGTTGGTCTATAGCTAGATTCCAACAGACGCTGAATGTCATGAAAGGAAATCCACATTCCCATCAACGGGCAAACACTGGCGGAGTGGCAAGCTCTAGACAGAGCTTGTTTCATTAAGAATAAATAAAGGAGAAAAGACAAAACAAAACAAGGGAAAACATATCAGAGAAAGTAACTACTAGCCGAAGAACATAGTATTTTTATACTTCTTGACATAGTCCGTTTGCACTCCATGAGACAAGAGGCAAAAGTCATAAAGATGAATTGAGAAGCAAGGTATGTGAGATAAAGAGATTTTAGGAGTTCAGAATTAAGTATAGTAGGAGTACTAGAAGTGTTGTTGGCGTCATGAAGGCGTTAATGTGTAACATTGATTCAGAGTTTAGATAGGAGATGCTATCAGAACTTATAAAAAAAGTCAAAGGTGAAAAACATGAAGAGATGATAGCTAGAAAGGATGGAGAACCCTGCAAGTTTCAAGAATAAACAAACAATCCAAATTAAAAAGGAAAAAGAAAAGTCTGCATCAGACTTGCCTTCTGCAAATATAAATGCCAGGAGAGAGTGTGGAGAAATAGCTATAAAATTTGAGTAAAAATTGGTCTCCCAATGTCCACATTTACCTAAATTACTCTTCTTGTGTAAAGAAATAAGACATTCTCATATGTGAAAGATTTGGAGAACGTATCCCATATGCATGTTTCTTGAAAGTAAATTTCATTGAGAAGTTCAACGTGTGTTCAAGAAATTAATCAAATTAAGAATCCAAAACTAGGTAAGTCTTGGAGAAAGTGCCTTGATGCTTTCCATAATCATCTGAGGAACAGCAGTGTTCATGCTGGTGAAGCAGTGTGGTTTACAGCAGCGGTTCGCAAATGTGGAAATGCATGGGAATTACCAGGGGAACATTTAAAACCACAAGCAATTAAGTCCCATTTCAGATTAATTAAATCAGAAATTCAGAGCAGGAGGTGTGAAAGTGGGTATTTAATGCTTTAAAAGCTTCACATTTGAGTTTAATATGTAGCCAGGGTTGAGGCCCATCATTTAGATAGAGAACAAGCATGAGATTGGAAGGTCTGGGTTTAAACTCTTTGCCTGTGACTTGTGGAGCAAGTGGTGACTATAAGCAAATGGCTCAATCTATCTAGACTTAGTTTATTAATTTTTTAAAAGAGCTTTGATAGTAATGTGGTAAGAACAATAATCCCTGTCCCATATATTGATCATTAACATAAAACTGGAAAATATATGTGCCATTCGCCAAAGTGGGCTTGTACAGTTTCTAGCCACAACACAATATTTTCTGTCTTTTCTGGGAATGGCAGGGTTCATGTGCTGTTTTTTTTGTGTGTGTTATCATAAAGAAGGGTTTTGTAGTTTAGTCAGCCTTTCTCCCACAAACCACTAAATTTTATGTAATTTCAAACACATTTCAGTTCTACAGAGAGCAGCAGCTCATTTGCCAGCCTTGAAAGGACCTCTGAAATTTGGTCCCTCTCATTTATTTCAATGCAAACCAATCACTCTGCTCTCCTCACTGAATCCTCGCCCAGCGCTAGATGGACTTGATCCCGCCCTACTCCCTCCTATCCTGAATCATTCGCTCCCTGCTCACTAGTTCCCACGCCTGCCACCTCCTCAAGGCCCACCTCATCTTTCATCTCCGCTGCTCTTTCCTGATGACCCCAGCTCTCAGGGACCTTCTGTAACACCCATGTAAACTTAGTCATATTTTCCAACACCTACCTTATAAAATTTAGTACTCTATTAATTATAATTTTGCATGTATTTGCCCTAAGTAAACTTTAATTTCCTGTGAGGGGTGTAGGAAGAAGACAGAGTGATGTGGAAAGAATACTTAATAACATACAAAATGCTCATGATATGGTATTGAAGCAAAAAAAAAGTTGGACACTAAATTGAATATACAATATTGACTCAATTATGGAAAACTGCATAAAGCCAAGACTGGAAAAATAAGGTGTTGGCATTGGGTATCTCTCAGTGGTCAGATTATGAGGAAATTTTATATGTTTTCTTCATACTTTTCTTTATTTCCCATGAGCTGTATTTATTAATTCTATAATAAGTCAAAATATGTTTTATAAAGAAAATGAACCGTGACACAAAATGGCATATTAACAGAATCAAACTTTTCAGAAAACATGTATTATAAAAGTTTGAGAAGAGTGTACAAAAATGTTAATAGCATACACCAAAAAAGATATATGGATGGCAAATAGGTACACGATAAGCTTGCTGAATGTCACTGTTTGTCAAGCAAATGCAAATTAAAGTCACAAGGAAATATCATTGCACGTATCAGAACATGACTAAATTAAAATGTCTGACAACACCTAATAACAGCCAGAATTGTACATCTATATTCAATGTTGGCAGCAATACCTATAATAGAAAGAAACTGGAACTAAATTATCTAACCCTATAGAAACTGTCAGAAATTCATTGTACCACTTCAAAACAGAATAATTTACAGCCAACAGAAGTTATGTTGCAAGAGAATTTTAAATAAGTTAAAAGCTTATAATAAAATATTGAGAAAATATGTCAGACATCAGCAATAGTCAATCTTTGGTGGTGGTAGAAGATAGCTAATTTTTTTCTTCATGCTTTTCCAAATGTTAGCGTATATTATGTCCATTAGAAGAAAAAGCAAACATTTTAATATAATGACTTGTTTCTGGAATACAGATAGAATCACTTCAGCAGGGGAATTCAGTGACCCTTGCTGCTGATTTGTGAATGACTTGTGTTTCTAGGACAATAGCTTTTCTTTCTTTTTTTTTTTTAACATCTTTATTGGAGTATAATTGCTTTCCAGTGGTGTGTTAGTTTCTGCTTTATAACAAAGTGAATCAGCTGTACATATACATATAGCCCCATATCCCTTCCCTCTTGCATCTCCCTCCCTCCCACCCTCCCTATCCCACCCCTCTAGGTGGTCACAAAGCACCCAGCTGATCTCCCTGTGCTATGCGGCTGCTTCCCACTAGCTATCAGTTTTACATTTGGTAGTGTATATATGTCCATGCCACTCTCTCACTTTGTCACAGCTTACCCTTCCCCCCCCCCGTATCCTCAAGTCCATTCTCTAGTAGGTCTGCATCTTTGTTCCCATCCTGCCCCTAGGTTCTTCATGACCATTATTTTTTAAGATTCCATATATATGTGTTAGCATGCGGTATTTGTTTTTCTCTTTCTGACTTCACTCTGTATGACAGACTCTAGGTCTATCCCCCCACTACGAATTACTCAATTTCGTTTCTTTTTATGGCTGAGTAATATTCCATTGTATATATGTGCCACATCTTCTTTATCCATTCGTCTGTCGATGGACATTTAGGTTACTTCCGTGTCCTGGCTATTATAAATAGACCAAAGAAGATATACAGATTGTCAACAAACACATGAAAGAATGCTCAACATCATTAATCATTAGAGAAATGCACATCAAAACGACAATGAGGTATCGCCTCACACCAGTCAGAATGGCCATCATCAAAAAATCTACAAACAATAAATCCTGGAGAGGGTGTGGAGAAAAGGGAACCCTCTTACACTCTTGGTGGGAATGTAAATTGATACAGCCACTATGGAGAACAGTATGGAGGTTCCTTAAAAAACTAAAGATAGAACTATCATATGACCCACTACTGGGCATATACCCTGAGAAAACCATAATTCAAAAAGAGCAATAGCTTTTCTTGATATATTGTGTATTTTTGATTTAACTACCGGTCAGTTTGTATTCTATATGGGAGTAGTGCCCAAAATGTGGTGTGTATCCCTGGCAGCCTCTGGATTCAAAACCTATTTTCATAATAATACTAAGACATTATTTGCCTTTTTCATAGTGTGAGATTTGCACTGAAAGTACAAAAGGAATAGCGGATAAAAACGTCTGGTGCCTTAGCGTGAATCAAGGTAGTGGCACAAAACTGTACCAGTTTTTACTGCATTTTTGGATACCACATACGCACTGCAAAAAAAAGGAAAAAGGAGCAAAATATTTAGTTCAGAGTGTCCATGAGGAAGCAACATATATTACTTTATTAAATCTTAGTCCTTGAGTTCATGTTTTTATAGTATTCTCTATGACACAATAGAAAATAAACCTAAAGTATACTGAGCATGATGACTGTTTTAAGAGAAAGAACGTGGGCTATTATTGATTGAAATTCTGAGCTGGACTATTAGTTTTTTCATTTTTACTTGAAAGAAAGACTGACAGAAGGCTATGGTTTTCCTGATCTGGATTTTCAACATTTTCTTGAAAATGATCACAGTGAGCCTGTTACTTTAAGGAAAGCAATAAGCAGTATTTGTTGTCGGGGATAAAAATCTGAGCTTTCTGGGGAAAATTAGAATTTTGGAAAACTGCTATCCACCATATGAGCTTAACAGCTTCCCAATACTTAAAGACTTTCCTGCTAAAATTAATTTAGTATTACAGAATGTGATTTTTTTTAATGTTACACGATGAACGGGTCGACATTTGGAAGAGCTATGTAACTCATTGAAGCAATATTTTCTGAATAACCAGAGCATGAGGATACAAAGTTATGCTTGGGTAAAAGATCTATTCACAGTGCAGGAGAGACCAATGGCCTTTAAAGGAACAGAGTAGGAAAAGTTCACTGAGAAGGTTTCAGATTCCATACTGCAATTTTTAAGACGCTATTATTAAAATATCCTTCCCTTTTCCAACCATGAATATGAGCTGGGGTTTTCTTTATATACGTCAACCAAAATAACATATTACAACAGATTGAATGCAGAAGCCTATATGATAATCCACTTAAGTTATTCTCAATAAATTCCTGAGTTGGGTTTATGAAGCCCTGAGTTTAAAAGCCCCACACTCACTGTTTCAGATAAATTAGGATTACTATCAATTTTCTGGTACCTATATTCAACAAAACAAAGGAAACGGCCTTTTTGTACGAGATTATCTTAATGAGACATTTCCTCTATTGCCTTACATATTGGAAAGAAACAATTGTAACTGTTTATTTTTTGGAAACTATCCTAATGTAACTGACCCCAATACCAAATATACATTATTCCAGTGTATCAGTTAGGATGGTGTTTAGCAACATGTAAAATAAAACCAAAATTACAGCGAAAGAGATTTATTTTTTCTTACATAAAGAGAAGTTATGATAGATCCTCTAAAGCTGGTGCAGTGGTTCCACAATGTGGTTGATGTCCTAGGCTTATGGCATCTTTCTGCCTTGCCTTCCTTAGCCTATGATTTTAATCTTCATGTTTGCAAGAGGGCCACTCTACTACACATGCTCCAGGCAGGGAGAAGGAGGCAAGGGAACAGAGAGCATCAGAGCTGTTAATTAGCTTTTCACTTCATTGGCCTGAACAGTGTCATGTGACTACTCACAGTTGAAAGAAATGCTGAGAAAGTGCGTTTTAACTTTTACTGTCCTGTGGCAGTTGTGGACAGGGGAGAGATGGGTTTGAAACACAGGCTGGATCAGGCAAGTGTCTGGGTATCTAGTAAGAATAGAAGTAATGGAAAGAAAAAGAATAGACACTGACGAGCGCCAGGAAAAATTGAAGTAGGCATATACTTCCTCCTGGGTGAAATGAGGAACAGTAGGATTGACAGGTTGGCCAATGTGCTGTTAAGTATACAAACATACTCTGTTGAGAAGGAAAGAGTAAATGCAGAACTTACATTCTTAAAAAGGAGGGCTTCCCTGGTGGCGCAGTGGTTGAGAGTCCGCCTGCCGATGCAGGGGACACGGGTTCGTGCCCCGGTCCGGGAAGATCCCACATGCCGCGGAGCGGCTGGGCCCGTGAACCATGGCCTCTAAGCCTGCGCCTCCGGAGCCTGTGCTCCGCGACGGGAGAGGCCACAACAGTGAGAGGTCCGCGTACCGCAAAGAAAAAAATAAAGAAAAAAAAGAAGGAGAAAACGAGTCAGCCTTTAATTTTCCTTGTAGGAAAAAAAAAATCATTTTAGGATAAATAACCTAATTACAGAATAGAAAATTTAGCAGGTGCAAAACTTCTTCATTTATGTGGCCCACAGCATGCAAGGAAGCTAAAAGAAGGAAACACCAAATGATGTCTGTGAGCCAGTCCTTACTAGAAACAATTATCTGAAGATGACACCACAGATCCAGAATCAGTAAGGAAGCCTTCATTCCTTCCACATTCACTGTTTATCGAGCACAATTATGTGTCTAGCGGCTCTCTGTAGCTGGCACGAAGCAATGAGTGAGGTATGGGTTTTCATCTCAGGGAACTCAACATCCTGGAGAAGTTTGCTCTGAATTTTTGCCCATTATTTTATTTACAGGTGGTTTGATGAACCAACTGATATAAAACTGTATAAAAAATGTCTTGCTCTGACATCAAGAACATGGCCTTTATTTTATGTACTTTATAGTATAAAATA
Organism: Neophocaena asiaeorientalis asiaeorientalis; assembly: GCF_003031525.2. Lineage (NCBI taxonomy): Eukaryota > Metazoa > Chordata > Mammalia > Artiodactyla > Phocoenidae > Neophocaena > Neophocaena asiaeorientalis. The sequence goes on from NW_020175410.1 coordinate 82,246, forward strand.
CACTTCGCTCTGCAATTAGGGCACCAAGTACATAATAAATGACTTAGTGACTCATTGAATAAGAGCCTGGAGATAATTTTCTTGAAGCCAAATTCTTAGGAATTATTTTAAAGTCAGGAGGAGAGAAGAGAGCCATATAGCTTTGCTCAGAACAGGTTATTAATTGTTCCTGCACGAAGAGGGGGGATTTGAAGAACAAAGATTAGGCTGGAAGTTTCTTTCAGCTGAAAGAGCTGACTAAATTTTATCTTCTCTTTTGGAGGAAGATGAGGAATACATAGATAAAAAATACTTAATATTTGAAGATCAAAGTTGGATAATTTCTTAAGCTTTCCAAAATTTCAGTGGTAGAAAATAATTATATATATATAATGTTTTATCATATGCTGTTTTTTAAATATTGTTTTTAAATTTTTTTTAGCCAAAATTTATTTGAAGCAGCTGTTACACTTCTTGATGAGTTTTTCTGGTTTGAAGTCTGCTGTTAGTCCCAAATAAAACCAAATACTTACTTAGATATTTTTAACACTTTACCAAGATTAAATACACCAAACCATAACACTTTTGTGGGTTTGAAATCCTAAATTCTGCTTTCAACACTACTTTGAAATGTTTTATTTGGGGAGAAAGGAGATAAAGAAATTTCCAAGTTTATGTGGCCGTTAGGGGAAGTCAGAAGGATAGATCCAGTTTAGCCATGCCTCTATTTAAATCTCCAGCCCTTTTCAACCCAAAGAGGCCCTCTAGTAAGTCAATTCTGCTTCTGTATAACTTTGGACACAACATTTTAGCATTCAGTCCTTTATACAAGTTATAATACTGGAATATCATTGCACACATGAACGTCTTTATTATGAGAAATCTGTGCTTGTTTTTGGGAGGGGGGAAGATCAATTAAGTATTATATTGGAGAACCATTATGAATCTCAATTCTCTGCTTAGTTTTAAGTCTAAGCTAATATGATTTCTGGTTCTGGATCTGTTACTCTAATGAAACAATTACTTCTACACCTGAAACTTTATTTTCTTTACTCTTGTTAGTTCTATTAAAAGTTCATACCTCTATAATAAAATTTAAAGTTTAATTTTTAAAAATCATTTTGCTTGCGTGTAAAAGCCAAGGTAATTTTAGTATAGATATCAAGCATTAGTATAATGAATACAATTTCTGAATATAAGGAAAAAGAGAAGGGGGGGAAATACAGGCCCGGAGCGCAGAAGATCTGACCTTTGTCCCAGTTGTGCCATCAATCAATTGTTAATCTTCCTTAAACTCCCTTTATGTTTTCATATTGAGACAAAATATAAGTGTTCGTGTATTTCTCAAATTCCACAAATCTCCTAAGTATTAGAGAACAGTATATTCTGTTTACTATTTATGTATCTTTATATCTTTCTAGGATACTAGCACCCCAATGTTACAACATCATGGACTACCTTACAGTTTACAAACTTACATATCATATACATTATTAGATTATTATTTATTATCTCTTTAGGCATATCTTCTAGGCAGACTTAATTGTAAGGACTAGAAGAAATTGTTTAATGGGAAATCCTTCCATTGAATAAAAAGCAAGATTTGCACTTCCAGAATCTCATCTAGTATTTTTGTAAAATATATAACCTATCACATCCAAGTTAAAAGCATACTTAATACTCAGTAAAAATGTTCAGCTATTTATGAAACTAAAAGGAAGTTACACGCTACAGGTTGGAAAGCAAATGTAAACATTTTGCAAAAATCATACCAGTGACCCCACCCTTTTTCATTAACTTCATATCGAAATAAAATTTTATCCAGGACCCTGCTTCAGGCAACATCTGTTCCATATTTACTATTATCAATCCTTTCAGTTTTCTTAAAACCTACTTCTAAAGATAAACTTGATTTCATAGGACTCTAATTTCCAACATTATAAAGCAAAGCTTTCTTTGTTGAATCCATCATCTACAGTACTTAGATTACGGAAGTGTTTTTAATAAAAAACTTCATAGGAGGTATTTAGATCATTATTAATTTCAGAATATACCAGTGAGAACTATATTAGCATTTTCTCTTCATTGTTGTTCACAAAGCGATTGTGATGGTTTTATCATGTCCACGATGGTTTATTGTTTTTCTACTGACTTTTTTCCCGAGTTTTAGACTAACATGGTATTTCTCATCCAAAACCCTCTCAGGTAATTAAACTGTTGTAACTGCCCTCTGGGGCATCTTTATTTCATCTCTAACAGCTCATGCAAGAAACACACACACGCAAACTCATTCACAAATATGCACACACACCTGTCATTCCATGGCTCTCACAGTCCTTTCCACTTATAAATATTACTATATTCCTTCCATTCATGTATTCAGTAAACAGTTATTGAGTACCTTTTATATACTGGGCACTATGCTAAGTGTTGTGGACCTAAAGGTAAATATTACATGTTTTTCTGCCCTTAAGCAGAGTGCAGTCCAGTGACTAATACAGGCATGTAAGCATTACAATGCATAGTGATCAGGTGCTATGAAGTGAAGTAAGTGCAAAGATAAATCTGAGTTGGAAGGATAACTAGGAACAAAATTTAAAAATCGAAAATAAGAGTGAAGGCAGGAGCCTGGCGCTACCGTATTTGAAAACATTGTAGAGTTGGGACCTAGCATTCTCTTGATCCTCAAGGGAAACCTGGTTATTCTCCCACACTGTGTGTACCCCATACAAAAGGTGATTATCAAAGCCTCCTAGCTTCCCAACACAACTCATCCATTCTCATTCCTCAGATTCAAACCATTCATTCCCATTCCTCAGACGAAAACCTCTCTTACTTTGGGGCTCTTGCCATCTGGTTACCATCTCCTACCTTCCATCTAGCTCTTGTTCACCAACACCCTTGTCACTCCTCCACTTTCATCAAGGGTCTTAGACTCTGATCACTTTTTTTTTTCTTGACACTTTTCGTGGCAATTTCAATGTCAGGGCAGACGACCCCATCCAACCAACTTTCTTAACAGTTCCCTGATCTCTTCAATGCCAGAGACCCGCACCACATACAACAGACTCCACCTGGACTTCAACAGCATCCTTCCATTTTCCTGTTCTGGATTTTTAAACTCTTGGCAGTACCTTCCTTTTCCTCACATTTCTCTCAATCCCTTATTTTCAGCACTCCCCTTATTTGGCCACATCAAGAACACCAACACTTTTACTCTCCTTTTCTCTCCATCCTTCCACCCTCTCTTCTGTTTCTGACTTGCATCTGCCTAAACCCCAGAGGCTCATTAATGTATCACTTGAGCCCAGGTGTGCCCGTTGCGGCACCTTCCAAGGAAAATACAAAGCTTAGCTCATTCCAGACCTTTCTTCTACTCTTACACCTGAGAATCTTGACACAACTGGAGAGAAGGAACAAACGGATGTGATGATATATTCATGGTCTCCAACTTGCTGCAGACCCTTGTTCTCTTTCCCAGACTCACAGAAATCACTTTAAACTTCTGCCAGTCTCCTTAATGCCCTGACTTGCTGTTTTACCTGTTAGTTTCAACAGATGACTGAAATCCGAATTCACGAGAAAACAGTGACCATCAAACCTGTTTGCCTTTTTGACCTTCCTTTCGGTCAAGATCTGTATGTATCATAAACTGTCCCTTCAGTTTTAGTGGGAAGAGAGACACCCACCTCTGACGAAAGCTATGCTCTCCACCTTCACGTGGTTCCCATTTCCACCTGTAGCCTCAGTCACCTGATTCATCAATTGTCTTCTCTCTTCCGTAGTTAGCCTTTCCTTTTCAGCACATTAACATTCAAATTTCTCTAAGAAAAAAAACAAGACCCTTTTCTGATTCTGTTTCCTACTCCAGCTACTTTTCTCCTTTCTCTTCCTTTCACACCTAAGTGCCCCCCCCACAAAAAAGGAACATACACGCTCAGCTTCCATTTCCTCACATTCCACCCATGCTTTGTCAATCATTTATTATAAAATATTCCATATGTATAAAATAATATGCATATATAAGATATAATAATTTAAATGTCTCCACAGCTCAGCTTAGGAAATATAATATTACCAGTGCCTTTAAAATTAATTTGTTTTCCCTTCCAATCCATGCCCCTCCCCTATAAAGGCAGTCATGAATTTTTGCTTATCTTTCATTCGTTTCTTCATTTATACCTACCTAAACAATACATGGTAGGGTCTTACCTGCTTTAGTTTTACGTAAATTTTATTATATTGTTGGTATTCTTCTGTATCTTGTTTTCTTGCTGTTTTTGCTCCATATTGGCTCTGTTCAATTTATAGTTATATTGACAAACCAGGTGACTGTGGTTAGTAATGCGTTACATCATGAGAATTTACTATGAATAGAAATTGTTTTCAGTTGCTGTTATTACCTTGAGCCTCATGAAACTGCAGCTTTTGTAGATTAAAAATATGTGATTATCAGGATTTAGTATGATTTAACCTATACAAACAACTGTGCTGCCAACATTCCTGTACACGTTTTCTTATGCCATGCGTGAGCATTTCTCGAGGTCAAGGTAGAAGTGGAATTCATTGTTCCAACAGAATAAACATCTCCGTATTTACTTAAGAATGTCAAATGGTTTTTCAAAATTATGGTTCCGGTTGGCATCGCCACCATTAATGTTTAAATGTCCTCACTGGTTCATATTCTCAACGACACATAGTGTAAGAGGAAAAGATTTGCAAGTCTGAGATATGTAACATTATACTTCACTATGTCTTGAACTATTTTTTGTATTAAGACTGCTTTTTTAAGAGAAGTTTCAGGTTCAAGCAAAATCGAGGGGAAGGTACAGAGGTTTCCCATGTACTCCCTGCCCACACACATGCATCATCACAGCCCCCCACCCCCATCCATCATCAACGCTTCACACCAGAGTGGTGCATGTGCTGTAACTGATGGATCTACACGGACACATCATAACCACAGAAAGCCTGTAGTTTACGGTTCACTCTGTGGGTTTGGATAAATGTGTAATGACAGGTATCCATCATTACGGTTTCATTACAGCGCCCTGAAACTCCTATGTGCCCCATCTGTTCATTCCTCCCCTCTCCCAGCACCTGGCAATCACCTCTCTTTTTACTGTCTCCATAGTTTTGCATCTTCCAGAGTATTATATGTTTGGAATCATACAATATGTAGCCTTTTCAGATTGGCCTCTTTCAGTTAGTAATATTAATTAATAAATTAATTAAATTATTAATTTAAATTTCCTGCTTTTTGTTTTCATGGCTTGATAGCTCATTTCTTTGTAGCACTGAATAATATTCCGTTGTCTGGATGTACCACAGTTCATCCATTCACCTACTGAAGGACATCCTGGTTTCTCCCAAGTTTTGGCAATTATGAATAAAGCTGCTATAAGCATGTGCATGCAGATTTTTGTGTGGAGATAAGGATTTGACCCCTTGGGTAAATACCAAGGAGTGAGATTCCTGAATCGTATCATAGGAGTAGGTTTAGTTTTGTAAGAAACAAGCAAACTGTCTTCCAAAGAGGCTGTACTGTTTTACATTCCCACCGGCAATGAATGAGTTTCTGTTTTTGCATATCATTGCCGGGGCGTTTGGTGTTGTCAGTGTTCCAGATTTTGGCCAGTCTAATAGGTGTGTAGAGGTATCTTGTTTTAATTTGCATTTCCCTGATGGCAAATAATGTGGAGCATCTTCTCATATGCTTATTTTCCATCTGTATACCTTCTTTGGTGAAGAGTGTGTTAAGGTCTTTGGCCCATTTTAAGTGGTTGTTTACTTTCTTATTGTTGAGTAATTAGGTCTCAGTCTTTCAGGAGCCTATATCTCTGGACTGTGAACTTCACTAGTGTTTCTGGTTTTTTCTACCCCTTTAGGTGGGACAGGATGACTAGAGCAGGCTGGAGTTGGTATTTTGCTACTCTCTCATGGAAGGTACAGCTGACTGCAGTTGAGATTTCCCTTCCCCCCAGGTCAATTAGGTCCTGATTATACCCCAGCAGGTTAGGCCCTGGTTAATTAGTTTCCCCTGAGGTCAGGCCTTGTTAAGAAGCACAAAGGTGCTCTGGTTTATTTTAAAGTGGCTTTCCTCCCCCTGCCAGAAGCACGTCGGGACTTTTCTCCCACATTTAGTGTGGAATCTGGCTGAGCTCATGGAAGTGAGTCTCACAGTTTGGTGGGGTTCCTTTATGACTGGGGTCCCAGGGATTTTTTAACGCTCGGAGCTGTGCACACTGAGCCCTCATCAGTTCCACAATTATGGCTCAGGCCTTCCTACCTTGGCAGTGGTTCCCACGGGTGATTCTGCTAGTGAGTCTCTGCTCGGGTAAGTGACAACAAGCGTTCTTCTCTACTCTGTCTCTCCAGTCTTGGGGGCAGTGGTTTCCCCTCTGTCCTCCTTTCTTTTACCGACCCAAGAATTTTTAATTTTTCAGTCAAGTTCAGCCTTACTTGTTGTTAGGATGGAGTGATGTCTTCCAAGCTCTTTGTATCAACACCAGCTTTTATTATGTGTTTAATATTTATTTTCCTAATTAGTAATGAGGTTATCTTTTCATATTTTTAATGGCCACTTGTGTTTTCTCTTTGCTTTACGTTTATGCCCTTTTTTTCCTCTTTAAAATTTGTTGGGTAAGACTTGTCTACGAGTTTTGGATACTAATTGTTTCCCAGTGATACTGATTGCAAATATATCTTTCCAGTTGTGGCATATTTTTCCTCCTTGATTTTTGCGGTGTCTTTTTTTTTTTTTTGTGGTACGCGGGCCTCTCACTGCTGTGGCCCCTCCCGTCGTGGAGCACAGGCTCCGGAAGCGCAGGCTCAGCGGCCATGGCTCACGGGCCCAGCCGCTACGCGGCATGCGGGATCCTCCCGGACTGGAGCACGAACCTGCGTCCCCCGCATCGGCAGGCGGACCCCCAACCACTGCGCCACCAGGGAAGCCCTTGTGGTGTCTTTTGATGAACGTCGTAATGTTCTCAGTGTTAATGGAGTCAAACTCACCAGCTACTTTCTTTACTTGTTGTTGTTAAAGAATTCCTTTTTCCTCCTCTACAACCATAAAGATAGTTTCCTATTTTGCTATGTAAAATTGTTAAAGTTTTGACTTTTATGCTTTATCTTTAAATCCATTTAGAACTGATTTTTGTGTAAGACGTGAAGTAGGAATCCATTTTCAGTTTTTAAAAATACAGGTACCGATTTCCAGAGCACCATCTATTGCATAGTTCATCTTGTACTCATACGTATCTGTGCTGAATCTGTCATCTATCAAGTTTCCTTAAAAGCTTTGGTCTAATTCAGGCCTTTCTTCGCTTCCACTGGTTTATTTGTCTATTTCTGGACCAAAGAAGCTAAGACACCTGTGACAGCTAGTACCTATACTTCATTTTTTAGTTCTTGACTCTAACCCTTCTCTTTAAATCTTCAAATCAGTCTTTTAAATTTCAAGGGATATTCAGTTTAGATTTTGGAAGAAATTTCATTGACTCTGTATATCAATTTAGGAAAAACTGATATATTTAAAATATTAATCTTGTTATTTATATCTCTCAATTTAGGTTTTTTTAAAAGTATAAATTTCTCCATGAAAAGATTGATCTTTTGGGCTTCCCTGGTGGCGCAGTGGCTGGGAGTCCGCCTGCCGATGCAGGGGACACGGGTTCGTGCCCCGGTCCGGGAAGATCCCACATGCCGCGGAGCGGCTGGGCCCGTGAGCCATGGCCGCTGAGCCTGCGCTTCCGGAGCCTGTGCTCCGCAACGGGAGAGGCCACAACAGTGAGAGGCCCGTGTACTGCAAAAAAAAAAAAAAAAAAAAAAAAAAGATCTTTTGTTAAATTGATTCCTAATTATATATGTTTTTATAGTTTTTAAATTTTATATTTTGTTTTTAACTTTTGTTTATTGATCTTATGTGGTCACTGAGCTAAGCTCTTTTTTTTTTAAGCTCTTTTATTTGAATACTTTGTAGCTTTCTTTTGGGTTTGACTGTCTTCAGTGAATGAGATTTCTTCTGTACTTTTTCTATCCTTACATATTTTTCATTTTCTTATTTTCTTGTGCTTTCTGGGATCCTCAGTTCAATGTTAATGTGTGTGGTAATAGTAGGTATCTTGTTTCTCTCTTTAAAGAGAATGGTTTTTCCATTTACCAATGACTATGATGTTTCCTGTGAAATTATTATACTCTTTTGCCAATTAGGAAAGTTTCCTTCAATTCCTAGTTTGCTAAGAGTTTCTAATATGAATGAATGTTGTGTCTCTTTTATCTGTAAAAACTGAAATGATTTTATGGGTTTTTAGCATTTTTCAGTTAATTTACATTAATAGTTTTTAAAATGTTATCTAGCTTTTTATTTCTTGGATAGAGCCAACTTAGTAATATGTGTGTGTGTCTCTGTGTGTGTGTGTTTTAATATATTGCTGGATTTAGTTTGCTAATATTCTATATAGGACTTTTGCATCTGTGTTCATAATTGAGACCTATAATTTTTCCTTTGAAACTTTCATTATTGGCTTTTGGAACCAAGATTATAATACCTTATAAAACAAGTCAAGGAGGAGTGTGTCATTGTTTTTTGCTTTCTGGAAGAATTTATGTGGTGTTGGATTTGTTTGCTCCTTAAATACCTAGTGGAATTTGTTGTCAAACTGTGGACTTGAGTTTTTTTGGTGAGAAGATGACAGTTTAATTTCTTCAATGGTTATAGGATCACGCAGGTTTTCTAGTTCTTTCATAAATCAATTATTTTGAGAAATAATTTTCTAGAAATGCACCCATTTCATCGAAGTTGTCATAATCTGAAGTTGTCATAATCTAAAATTGTCCATAACATTCTGCTCTGTTTCTTCTGTAGCTATGTTTCCTTTAACTTTGCTAACATTGTTTGTATCTTTCCTCTTTTTTCTTGATCAATTTTATCAGAGACATCTGGATTTTGATTTTAAAAAAATACTTGTTTTTATTGATTTTAATTATTTTCTACTTTATTAATTTTTATTATTTTTGTTAAGTTTCTAATATTTGGGTTTATTTTGTCACTGTTTTTCTAAATTTAATTAGGTGCTTAATTTGTTAATTATCAGCCTTCCTAACATATTACATAAGACTACACATTTTTCTCTATGAACTATTTTATCCATATGCTATGTGATATAATTTTTCATGATCTAAAATTTTCTAATATCCATTTTGATTGCTTTGTTATTTATAAGTATTTTCAAATTTCTAAACAAGAGTCATTTCATGATCTTCAAACTTTATTGTGGCTAGAGAATGTGACCCATATCGTATCAAATATTTCATATTTGTTAAAACTAGTTTTATAGTTTATTACATGGTTTCTGTACATTTATATAGGCAATACGCATCAAGTGTGCTTGAAAATTATGTGTTGTCTCTAATTGTTTCATACTTTACATAATGCAATTCGTTCAAGCATGTTATTTATATTCTCAAAGTCTTTGGTATCTTACTGATTTTTTTTGGGGGGGGAGGGGTCAATTTGATCTATCCATTGTCAAGCAATATGTCTCAAAATCACCAACTGACTATGATCTGTGACTCTCTCCTAATTTTTACTATATACCTTTTGAATTGTGAAATTTGGTGCATGGGATATTTTTATTATTAGGTAGTGTGAACCTCTAACCGAAATACTGCTTTATACCTTCAGGACTATTTTATCTGACATGTGTATAGCCACGTTAAATTTTGTTCATCATTTCATTTAAAAAGATGTTTGTGTGCTTATATTTTAGATTCCTGATATATTTTGGTTAATTTCTACCATCTTATTTTGTTCTTTGTATTCATGCTTAATACAGTTTAAAATTAATCTGTATCTTTTTGAACTTTATACAAGGACTTTAGCATGCTTTAACTCGAATCATGCTCTTTCTGACTTACTGTTTTAGCTTTATCTTGTTTTTTTGTCCCAGCTTCTTTGTGCAGTACACACCCTAAGGTGACCCCCCATGAGTCATGCCTTTGCATAATTCTCTCCCCTTTAGTGTTGGCAGAACTTATGCCTTGCTTCTAACTGATAGAATATTGTAAAAATAATGGGATGTCACTCCCTTGGTAAGATTACATTATATGGCAAAGGTGATGGGGATGTCATTTCAGTTATTGTGTTATGTTATATGCACTGGGGAGAGATTCTCCTTACTGGGTTGAAGAAATTAGCTGCCCTATTGTGAGGGAGTGTATGGAATGGGATGGCCTCTAGGAACTAAGGGTGGCCCCTAGCTGGCAGCCAGTTAAAGGTCTAGACCCTCAGTAATAGAGCCTCAGGGAAATTACTCTGCTAAAAATATGAATGCTTGAAAGTAGATTATTCCTCAGTGGACCCTCCAAATGAGATCACAGCTTGATATCTGCCTTGATTGCAGACCTGTGATACCCATTAAGCTGCGTCCCAACTCATGATCCTTGGAAACTTAGGGACCAACACATATGTGTTGTTTTAAGCCACTGAATTTGTGGTATGTCTTTACACAGCAACAGAAAACTAATACATTCTCAAATTAGACTTCATTGTTATTGTTTTATAGAGTTAATATCTGTTTAGATTCACTTACATTTACCACTTCATTTGCTTACCTTTTCTTCTTGAACTCGGTAGGTTTTCTGAAATCATTTTCCTTTTTCTTGAAGTATATATTTTAGAAGTTTCTGTAGGGAGGAGCTGCTTGTAGGAAATTTGATTTAGTTGTATCTCAAAGTTTCATTATACTACCATACCACACTTCTAAGTCTGTAGCTATGAATAATTTTTTCGTAATTTTGATATTATCTCACAGTTTTTGTGCTTCCATTGTTGTCATTTAGAATTCAGTTATCTTTCTAATTTTTTGTTTGGACATAATGTTTTTCTCTCTGGGTTTTTAAAAGTTCTTTGGCTTTTGTGTTCTGTAGCTGGGTTAAGATTGGGATTCTTTTGCTTCCTGAATCTGAGGATTCAAATCATCTGGAATTCTGAGATTTCCCTGAGATTTTGCCTTCCAAAATAATGTCTCTCCTATTTTTCTGCTATTTCTTTCTGGAATTCCCATTTGACTTGTGTTACATCTATCACTGTATCCTTTATGTCTCTCGATTGATTGTATATTCCATCTGTGTCTCTCTGTGCTCTCTTGGGGCTAATTGCTTTATGTCTATATTTCTAGTTGAGTCACTCTTCAGTCACGTCTAATAGACTAAGTAGACACCTATTGTTTTTATTCCCAATTTTTATTTCTGTATGTCCAACTTATTTTTGATTTTTTATTCCAACTGCTTATGTTTATAGTCACTTCTTCCTTATTCATACATTTGATTTTTTTGTTTTGCTTTAAATGATTACATACTAATCTCATATTGTGAATGTGACAGTTGCAATATCAGAATTCTTTCTTGAGTTTGATTTTGTGTTTACTGTTTCTGCTGCTGTTTACTCCTACTCCTTGTTTCCTTGTTTATTTTGTACTCAAATTCTGAGGTGACGTGAGGACTTTACATGTGGAGATTCTTTGAGGCTTGATTGGATGGTTGATTCATCTAGAGAAAGCTATCATTTGCTTTTGACAGGCACGTAGGGAAGCTTTAAGACTGGGGTTGCTTGAGTCTTTCTCAGACTATGCAGGCAGTGAGATGTGAGACCCTAGCCTGTATGAGGACTAGCTTGGGCTCATGAAATCCCAGGGGTATTTTGTTTGTTTCTTCATCCAACGCATATTTTATTTATTTTGAAATTTTTTCTAATTCACACTTTCACTGAAGATGCAATTCTTTACAGGTCCCAGAACTGAATTCCAGCTCTCCTGCCAAAGCAGACCTGAGTTTGTCAAGATCAAAACCAAAGCTCTAGGTTTCTGGAATTAATAGATGATTTTGGTGCTTATAACTCTTTGAGTTGATTCTCCCCAGAACTTTTGGCCTCTGATGATTCTGGTAGTTTCTCTTACTGTTTCCGACTCAGTCATGTGTTAAATATGTTTTTAATTTTGTATCTACTAGGATACAAAATTAGGAGCTAGGATAAGCAGCAGAATCATTTTCAGGATATTTACTCTGCCAGTATTGTTGGAAAAGGAAGTTTCTGTCTACTCTTCACCTTCCTGTAACCAAGGTTTGCCCTTAGCACTTTATAGAATCTATCCTTGCTCAGGTCACCAGTGACATCATAATTCCTAAATAAAGTGAATGCTCATCAGATCTTTTCTCACTTTGCAGCCTCTGAAACTATTGTTCACTTTCTCCATGAATTACTTTTCTTTCATGTATTATCTCCCTCATATTACATATTACATGACATGCACATATGCCTCCCTCATATTACATAGGCATGCACACTGACACATGCTAATTTGGAACTTGCCACTGCCAACTCCTAGGATGGTATTTTCACACTGTCTAGTATCCTAATAAGGGCTATAAGAAATATTACCAAACCAAGGACATTTTCCTAACCCTGGGTATGTTCAATGGGCTATTGGCCATACATTTCAACACTTCTATTTCTTTTTGCAAGAACTGCTTGTCTCTCAAGGCTGCTCTGTCATTCATCTCTTCCAAAAATGCACCAGCCCATCTTAGAAGCTGCTTGTTACTTAAAATCCTATCACTTCCTGATTTTATTGCATCCTGCCATGCAGTTGATTGTTTTGCTTTGAATTACCAGTGAATAAATGGCTAGGTGCTGGTTTTAACGGGAACCTTCCAATTCCTTAAAGTGGTAAAAGTCAACTTCAGTAAAGCTCCTGTTGGAATGATTGGGGTGGAAGTTCCAGAGTCATAGGTCACTTCACCAGCAGAACAACAGGTTGAGGTCTGATTTTTCAGCTGTGTTCCTGAGGCAGGAGGCAGGGTCATTAGTGACTCTTTAGCAATGGCTATTAAAGAGGATCACGTGGTGCCACTCTGAACATCCCTATGATACGTACCTCTCCGTGTTTTGTAGTAAAATGTCCTTTTAAATAAAAATCTATAAATTATGTTAATCAAGTGATATTTAATTGGGAATGTTACTTTTTATCAAACTCAGGGAGTGTCACTGAACATCAGATAGATGGTAAGATCTGAACTTACTGCTTTAGCAGTTGGGGAAAAAACAGGTAAAGCGTGTGCTCTGGACCAGAAGCACAGAGAGCCAGTTTCCCCTTCTGTTCTAGCTCTGGAGTTGCAGGCTCCTTCCCCAGCTCCTCATTCACTCTGTCCTCTAAATAGTACTCTTCCCACAGTGTGTGTGCGCTCAGTCGTCATCTCTTCTCACTCCGCCTGAGCTCCTTATATGCAGTTCTGGCCACCAGATTTACTTTCATGACTGCCACACGTGTGCGATTAGCTCCGATAGCCATCTGAGTTTAAGGTACACTTTCAAATTCTTCCTGGTTATCTCATTTAGAGGCACCTAAAATTCAGCATGACTGAAATTGAACTCTCCCTACTTGTCAGCTGTCAGTTCTCATCACACCAACACTTATAAAATCTCTTACTAGTTCACGCCTTTCAAATTGCTCCATAGAATTAAAGAAAGCCTAAATATGGCTAAGGAATAACCCATCCTGCTTAATCGATACTTGTAATTTTGCCCTCAACTTCAGTAGTTTCTGATGCGATAGTTGTTCCATTCTTCACCTCTGAGTAAAGAAGTTAAACTTGTTTTTGCAGTTTCTAAGTTTCCCTTAACCTTGAGGATTTACTATCACCTCTGGGTTTACAGCTAAGCTCCTCATGACGGATACTGCTAAAAGCTTCATTTTAATAAAACATCGATGTATGTATAAAAGAAATTATCTCACTAGAATTGCTTAATTTGAAGAAAAAGATTTAATGATAAAGACAGAAGCCAGTATTAAATCTCTAAGTAATGTAGGCAATAGGCAGGAAGAAAAATAACCCCAAACCATTGGCTTCCCAGAACCCAACATCTCTCTCACTTCCTGCTTGAGGTAAAGGAAAGCAGAGAGACTTCATTCCTTACGTTGCCATGGTCACAAGATAAATATGAGCTGTTATTATTTTTAAATCAATAAAGAACTTTCCACTGCTCCTTTCGCAGCTGAATGCACCTACCACTTCCCGCTCCTAACTCCAGTCAACGGTTCTCACATCTTCTGAGAAAAATAGGTGGAGGATATTTCTGCAATCCTCTGCTGCTGAGGTTGCCCACATTCAGATAAAATCGTGGGAAACGCCTGGACCACTAAAAACCTATTCCTGAAAGACAGAAGTAGAAAAAAAAATTTACACATATAAAAAAAGAGAAGTTGAGGTGCTGTGGGCGAGGCCTGCAACTCGATGAACTTCCTCTCAAGATAAAATAAAACTGAAGTGCCTGCTGCTGTATTGGCAGAAGCCAAGACCAGTCTTTTTATAGGCACCTCAGAGAGTATCTTCAGGATTGCCAAGTGTTTAAATATTTTCAGCTTAAGCACCTGGAGCAACAGGAAGGGTGTAGGCAACCGTGTTAGCAGAGCCCTTTGGAAAGGAAGCTGGGTGAGCTCTTCAGGACTGCTTATCATTTCCCTTTTGTGAAGATAGGAAGAATTTAGTGACCTTTCCATGATGCTTTGTTTGAATCCCATGTGAGAGCACAATAACAATATGATCACATTTCTTTTCTATTTTTTATATTTTAAGGTCTACCTTAGGAGAAACTGAGCCAAGAAGAAAATAGTAGTAGAAAATAGCTTTAGAAAACAAGCATGATCGTCATAGTCTCACAGTTCACTCTTGCTGCTGAGATGGGGGTTGAGTTTGGTATCCAGGTTACTGGGTCTTATTTCTATGTGTCTTAAATTTTGGGGGGTAGATGTTGAGTAACAGGTGAGAGAGAGGGAGGGAGGATAGGAATTCAAAATAGTTCATTACAATGTGATCTGATTTGGACTGGAAAGGACAGATGGTTACTAAACAGAAAACCAGAATAGTTAGAATAGCTGCCTCGGTGCAGAGAGAGAAGATAGGAGACATCTTGGTCTGGGTTAAGAAAGAGTTTGGGTCAAACTGAGGAATGGGAAGGCAGCTGTCTTTCTGGTGAGACAACTATAGGAGTGATGGGAAAAGAGAATTAAAAAAAAATAATTCTCTGCATCATGATCAAATGTCCCTTGGACACTTTTTTCAAGATGCTTCCATAGACAATTAAACTGCTTTTCAGCTGTGGTTTGTAGGTACCCCTTGGTTTGATGTGCGATACTGAGATGGGCTACAGGGAAGAAGCAAAAAGTTCTAGCTGTTCACATAATTTGCAACTGTCCCATCACAGCAGGGATTACATTCTCCTTAAGAATAACCTAACATACTTGGAAGTCACATCAACACTTTAGGCCCTGACAGTACAGGGTTAAATAACTTAATTCTTTGATCATAATAATTTGTTACGTTACTTCTTGTTATACTAATGTTTACTATTATCGGGTGAATATAATAAATAAGGAGTTGTGTTAAGTGCTATGCATGAGATAGTTTGATTACCTCTATGAACTCTAGGAGTTCGGTGCTATTTTTATCCTTATTTAAAGGTTGAAGGTACTGAGACACAGAGATTTAACGACTTGCCCAGTCACACAGCAAATAAGTGGCTAAGCCACGATTTGAATGGAAGCTGCCTGCCCTCTAAGCCTGAGATATCTTTTCCCCCCAAATTTATTTATTTATTTGTTTGCTTGCTTGTTTATTTATTTAAGCTCTGCCTCAAAGCACCTGCTTGATTTATATTAATCTAAAAATGGAACCATCGACACAATTTTGTATTTAGAGTTTAAAAGCACATACTTAGACTTTTAAAAGCACAGTCATGGGTGATATATCCTAAAGTCCTGTCTTTGAATTGACTGGACTAGTTTTCCACTGGGAAAACTATATTGCTGTCCTTTGCAGGGAAAATGATACTTGGATCATGTCACTCGAGCTTCCTCCTAAAGAGATGTGTCCAGAGAGGGATTTGAAGTTGGAAAATGTTTCCTTTTCCTTAAGGTTATTCCATGCACCCTTCTAATTAAATGGGAAGATTTTATGCTGCGAGATTCACTTCCTGCTTTTCCCAAATCTAAGGGATCCTGGAGATGACCAAAACAGGATCTGACACCAGAATAGACTCCCCGTCATTCATCATCTTTGAACATCACGTGTCATGAAATGTGACATAAGTTACCCTCAAGATACCATGAAATGGACCAAAAAGACACAGGGAGTTCTATTTCTAGCTTCTCATTCCACAGTTTCAAAACTTGGCTTTTGTAGATCTGCAGGTGGACTTGGAAAACAATATCATGTTCTTCCAGGTGGCGAAGAAAATGAATGAATATGTAAAAGAAAAAAGGCATTTCTTTAGGTCTTGACATTTCAGGGACTATCTTTCCATTCATGCACACACGCACACCTTCCAGCTTCTACTCTGTCTCCACAATGAGATGTATATCATATGCATACACATGTACACATACACAAACACTTATACATATCATAAAACTTTGTTTCAGTCACTCTTCTTCTTAACCTAACGCTTTAAACAATACTATTGATGACTTCTAAACTGCAAACTTCTAGCAGTCTAAGAATGTGGAGTTCTGCAAAGCCCCTCAGTGGACACCACAACACGAATAAAAACTGTACTTTGAACAATTGCCTCTCAAAAAATATGACCACACACGTTATTCATATGGGTTACCTGACAACATAAAGTCTCCACAATGAGATGTATATCCTATGCATACACATGTACACATACACAAACACTTATACATATCATAAAACTTTATGTTTCAGTCACTCTTCTTCTTAACCTAAAGCTTTAAACAATACTATTGATGACTTCTAAACTGCAAACTTCTAGCAGTCTAAGAATGTGGAGTTCTGCAAAGCCCCTCAGTGGACACCACAACACGAATAAAAACTGTACTTTGAACAATTGCCTCTCAAAAAATATGACCACACACGTTATTCATATGGGTTACCTGACAACATGTAATGAGAAGAAATAGTAAGGCAACCTGATTAGCCTTAGAAAGGTGAGAAAGGTGTATGGCTGCCCCAAGAAATATATTCACCTGCATGCAATGTGTGTTTCTTTATGGAAAGCACACTGAGAGGAAATGAATAATTGTACTGATCTCGGGTGACCTCGGCCTACAGCGGCTTGAAGCAGGCTTTCGACCCGACCAGAGATTGAGGTCCGGCAGCGGCAGTGAGAGCGTTGAATCCTAGCTACCAGGCCACCAGGGACCAGTGGCCAGTGAACAAGGCCCTGGCCTGTCAGCTGTGTAGAAATGAATTTCCACATAGAGACGGAAAGTAGTGAAACAAGTAAAGTGTTTATTAGGAGGAAAAAGAGTACAGTACGTGTGGATAGACCCATGGGCGGGCTCAGAGAGAGAGAGTCACGCCCTCGTGGCAGTTTGAATCACTTTTATAGGGCATTTATTCTGGGTTGCCTTTGACCAATCATCTTGCTTTGCTGGGTTCTGGGTCCGTATTTGATATATCTCAGCGTCCTCCCCTGGGTGCCTGTGCATCTCTTAGCCAAGATGGATTCCAGTGAAGAGGCCTATGGGTAGTTGACATCACTTACTATGGGGTGGCACCTCCTCTCCTTTGATCTCCAGGGAGCCTTTCTGTGCATGTGTAGTCAGGGAGGTCTCCTTGACTTTGAAAATGAGGAATATGTGGTCTTTTATCTGGGCAGGGCCCAGCCTCCTCCATCATCCTGCTTTTATGGAGTTTCTGTCCACAGGGGAGAAACTGTTCAGCCTGGAGCCCATCTATCTCCTGCCTCAGTACCTTGAATTGTATATATGAGTATATGACACGTAAATACAAATAATGCATTAAAGTCAGCCTACCCTGGTTATAAGAAAATTATAGGTTTATTTTGAAAAAGGAGAAGTTTCTGGAAACTAAGCCCTAAAATTCTTTTGCCTGCTTTCCTCTCTTCTAAGTACTTTTTGACATGATTATTTGCCATTTTTAAATGTTCAAACACAAAGGTATTTTCTTTAAGGACTTGGAAAGTGTTTTAACACCCTGACTGCAGAAGATATAGGTCACATCCACGTATACGTACACACATACACAAACGCACGTATACACATACATACACACATACACACACACACATCTTCCAGCTTTGACTCTGTCTCCCTGCCTTCGCTACATACCACTCAACAGCCAGAGTAATTTCTTAAAAATATATAAATTGTATCTTGTCGATCCCATGCTCTCCTTGACTTCCAGTTTTACTTGGATAAAAGACAAAGTCTTCTCTCTGGCCATCAAGGTCTGGCATGATTTGGCTGTTAACCTCTTCAGCTCTTACTATTCTATCAAACCCTTTGCTTTGTGATCTCCCACCACTGAGGTCACCTTGCTGTTTCTCCCACAGGCCAAGCTTGTTTTCACCTCTGAGCCTTTCGTCAGCCTGAAATGTTCTCTCCTTTTTTTTTTTTTTTTTTTTTTTTTTTGTTCCCTGTCTCTCTCTGTGTGGTACGCGGGCTTCTCACTGTTGCGACCTCTCCCGTTGCAGAGCACAGGCTCCGGACGCACAGGCTCAGCGGCCATGGCTCACGGGCCCAACCACTCCGCGGCATGTGGGGTCTTCCCGGACTGGGGCACGAACCCGTGTCCCCTGCATCGGCAGGCGGACTCTCAACCACTGCGCCAACAGGGAAGTCCTGAAATCTTCTCTTTTTATGGCTGGCTCCTCCTCATTTTTCCTGGTTACTTTTTTGGAGAAGTCATCCGTGGCCATCCAATTTGAAGTCTCTCCCTACTGTTCTCTCATGATATCCTCTTCTCATTTTTGCTTGTACTTGTTAAAGTCGGTCTCTTTTGCTAGAATATCAGTTAAAAGAAGGCAGGAATGATATCTTCTTTATTTTCCATGTATATTCAGAACCTAGCACATTGATACATGTGTGTATAGGCACAGGCAATTATTAATCAATCAACTTCCTTGCAAATAAAAATTGTTTCTGGCTTCTAATGCCCCTCCATTTTCACCTCATACTGTCTCCAGTTATCTCACAAAAAACTGTGAAGTTTTAGTGAACTTTACAGTCAAGTGAGACAATACAAGACGTCTAACATAACTGTTGGTGGACCTGCAAGACAGAAAAACAACTGGTTAACTAAGGAGATTACGTTGTTACTAGCAATGTAACTTTTTCTGGAAGGATTCCAACCCGAAATTGTGGTCAGTCTCATTGTGATTTTCTGAGATATGGTGGACAGGGTCAGCCCAGACCTCAAAACTCCGATCTTATTGTACTGCAATGACTACTTTGAACTTTGATTGTATCATCCATATTGACTCCCCAACTTATTCTGGTAATGGGCAAGTAGAAAACAAAACCAGTCCACCTGATACTTTGTATAGACCAAGGAGCAAGTTGGCCAAATTCTTCATTGTTGACTAATCATTACGGTGGCGTATTGACCCTGCCTTTAGCTTTAGACATTCTGCAAAGTAGTCACTCAAACTGTCATATTTCAAAATGGTCACGTTGTTGATGGCTGCTACTTACTAAAGCACAGGAAAGAACATCTGTCTGTTAATACAGTTCTGAAGAATCTTAGAGAATGTTTCCATCATTTCATTGAAAAATGTGAATTGGATCACTTTACATATTTCAGCTGCCATATTGATTCACAAATAGGAATAAATTTCTCTTTACGGTACAAACATCTTTGAGCTTTTGGGAAATGAAAAATAACTCTTGATGCACCTTAGATCCATCCTCTGAATGGCTTCTCTTTCCTTAACACCATCTTCTAGCTGTTCCTCAGTAGACAGCTGCTACTGTTGATAACTTTCCTGCCATTACTAGTTCAACAGTACTTGCTTATCATCTCGTGGTAAGCCTACTTTTCAGACTAATGGCGCAAGTATTAAGAAAGAGAAACATTTTCTTCTAAAAACGTATAGATAAATTGACAGTGTACAAACCTTAGAGAAACTTACGCAGAATCTTTAGGCAAGCTTTGGACCACTGCTTGTTAAGCTACATTTGGTGACAGAAAACTATCATCATCTTTCTTTATTTTTTATTTTATTTTTTTCATCATCTTTCTTTAGATGGTCAAGTAAAATTCCCAAATTATTGTTCAAATATGTGTATGTTATGCATTTCAGTTTTTAAAATTCACACACATAGGATTAAGCTTGTAGCTGGGCAGTAAAGCAAAAACCAAGTTACTAACTCCGACACACTGTATTTTGAAAAACAAACAAAGGACAAACCAATAGTCAGTGTGTTGGATCCATAAGCAATACATTTTATATGTATTACCAAGAAAAACTATTACAAAACTTGTGTAATTCCAGGTCAATTAGGAAGAAATTTGTCAGCTGAGAAACATTCTCACAGTTTTGGCTTTTGGCACAATACTTTTCAAATGTCAGTGATTGCTGCTTTTTTTAACCCAAGGGCATAGAAACATGCTTTAGTTCTTTGAATTTATAAAAAAAAAAAAAGTGGAAAGAAAAATAGGAGTTTATTAGTATTGGATGCTTTCATGCTTATGTAACCAAAAAATCTGGCTGAAGTGCTTTGGCAAGTATGCAATGCATCATATAGTGTAATAACTTATGGTGTTTGGAAGAAAAATAAAAGCTGCTAAGATATTGTGGTTTTGAACTTGGCAAAAGAGTTGTAGAATGAAATTGGCCCATGCACTTTCATAAGAACTTTGACAATGGATAACAGACTTTCCAGTACTATATATAATGAGGTGGTAAGCAACTTACTACGTTGAATCCCACTGTAACCTTTTTAGTTTCCATATATTAAGAGAGTCTTAAATGGAAATTATTTTATAGAGAAGGGTCCCTGGAACATCAATAAATGAACCTTTTGAATATAGTTCAAGAAAGTCGTAGTTTATCTTATATTTAAGAGGGATTGCCATATAGCAATATTTTAATTTAACATCAAATGTTTAGTGAATACCTCCTATGTGAATACCTCCTAGTAGCTATAGAGGATACAAATATTAGTAAGAAAAGACAGACCCTGCCTCTGTAGAATTTATGTTTTATGGTCTCCCATGTAGGCATATAGCCATAACAGTTCTATAGGCAGAATAATGTAGGTTTATAAGAGAGGTAAAATAATTCTATGTTTCAGGTAGTGGGTGAGGAAAAGGCTTTGCTGGTGTCACTCTCTAATCTCTAGGGAAGAGCTGACTATTCCCATTCTCACAACCAACACCAGAACATGAATCAAAAAATAAGATCCCTTTCTCCAAAGACAGAAAAATAATATGAGAACGAGTATAGGATGAAGAAAAGGAAATCCTCAAATATGCTTATTTAAGATATTACAATAATGACTGGAGCATTCATTCATTTCATGGGAGGATAAAAGAGTTTAAGTTTCCTCTTTGTGGTGCTTTCTTCCTTGAATTCTGATACGGCTGATGTGGTCGTTAGGGGAGTGTCCAGGGTTCTGAAGCAGCATCCATTATAGGGCTTCCTGGAAAAGGAGGCACCTCTTACTCTTGGCATTGTAATAAAGGGATAAGGACAGTGGGTGAATTACAAATGACCCAGCTCTGTGTGCTAGAGCAGGAGAGAGCTGAAGATTTGTTACTAATCCTTAGATGGCAGTCGGGAACCTATCACTTTTTTGGAGTAAATCCCATGAAAATAACCCTTAGAAATAAGCAGAGGTGTTGTCATAGGCCACTGGCAGCTCATAAAGGATTTTAGGACTTGGCATTCCCAGCTGTTTCTTCTTTACGAGCTTTATGAAAGGTATTTTGAAGTTAACCTTGAAAGTCACAAAGGATTTCAAATGGCAGACATAAGAAGAACATTCTAGAGAAAGGAAATAGTGCAAATACAGGTATGCAGAAGAATGGGGTAGGTTGGGGATGGGGTAGCAGAGCTGACAAAAAGATGTAAGTAAGCGTTTCAAAGAGGCAGTGCTGGAGAGAGAGGTTGGGGTCATATTGAAAGCTAGGATGAGAAAGCTGTGGTAAATTTAGCAAGAGTTAGCATGTCTCCAGCATTTCTGCTTGAACATACGACCAACATGCCTTTCATATGTTCTCTAGGAAGATGCCATTTTTCTTTTTTCCTTCTGTCCCTTTGAATTTGCTCCATAGACTTCACCCTTCCATTCCTGGATGGAATCTTGTATAGATCTGGTAACTTACCCAGGTAATAAATAAGTGGTCTCTTTTTCCAATTATTGAAACGCCTTGTTCAGTGTAATTTCAAAACCCAAAGCTGTCATCCAATTTACAACTGCTCTTCTTTATTGGGCTGGAAATCTTTTTAAAAAAATATATACTTATCTATTTTCATTCAGGGTGTCATTTCTTGGTTATCGAGGTATAATATAGATATAACAAATTTCACTGTGTTTCACTGTTCAGTTAATGAGTTTTAACAAATTTATATTGTCTTGTAACAACACTGTGATCAAGATTATAGAACATTTCCACGCTAACAAAAAGCTTTCTGTCCGTCCTTTGCGGTCTCTTCCCTCTCCCAGTCTTTGCCAGCCACTGATCTGATTTCTGTCCCTATAGTTTTGCCTTTTCTAGATTGTCATATAAATGAAATCATGGAGTATGTATTTTTGGGTTGGGTTTTTTCCTCTAGCATAATGCTTTGGATGTTCATCCAAGCTGTTGCATATATCAGTACAGTCTTTTCGCTGCTCAGTGCTATTGTATGATGTACCTCAACTAGTTTATCCGTTTAAGGTTGATGAATATTTGAATTGTACCCAGTTTTTGACTGTTACGAAATAAAGCTGTTATGAACATTCACATACAGGTCTTTACGTAGAAACGTTTTCAGTTCTCTTGGTTTAATACCTAGAAGTGGAATTGCTTCCACTTCTAGTCATATGATGAGTCATATAATGGTCATATAATGGGTCATGTAATGAGTATGTTCTTAATTTATATAAGAAACTGCTGAAATATTTCCCAAAGTGGCTTTACCAGTTTGCAGTCTTATCAGCAGGGTATGAGAATTTTCCATTTTAGCGATTGTAGTGGACGTGTTCTGAATGTTGTTTGAAGTTATCTATTCTAGTGATGTCCTTGCCCGGTTTTGGTATAACGTGTATGCTGGCCTCATAAAATGATTGAGTCATAAAATGACGGAGGAGGAATGCATTCTCTTCTATTTTCTGGAAGAGTTTACTTCTCCCTTAAGTGTTTGGTAGAATTCACCGGTGAAGCCATCTGAGCCTGGCTGTTTTCTCCAGGAAAAAAACATGTTTTTCCTTTCAGTTTTACTGAGATAAAATTGACATACAACACTGTATAAGTTTAGGGTGTACAGCATAATGACTTGACGTACATATATTGCAAAATGATTACCACAGTAAGTTTATTTAACATCTGTCATGTCATACACTAAAAAAACAAAAAAAAAACAAAACTTTTCCTCTTGTGATGAAAACTTTTAGAATCTACTCTCTTAGAAACTTTCAAATAGATCATACAGCAGTGTTAGCTATAGTCATCATATTGTATATCCCCAATACTGACTTATCTTCTAACAAGAAATCTGTACATTTTGACCAGCTTCATCCAAATTTCCATGGACTGGGAATCTTGCAGTGGGGAATAGGGAATAGTTGGCCGCTTCTCTCCCTTGAAACAGCTCCTCCCTTACTTTCTAGCTGCATTTTCTGGTGGTCAAAGAAAGGCAGAGAGAAGAGGGAAGTGAAGGGAAGTCTTTCTTGATTGGCACAGTTAATAGGGCACTGGTATGTGGTAGATGACAAAAGCTGACTCACCTGTGGGTGACTTTCGAGAGTTCCTTGGACCCTGTGCGTCCGTCTCCTCCCAGACCTTCCACTGCCTTTACCTGGAGCCTGCTCAGTTTCAGTAATGGATGTTTGTTGTACTCACAGCCAGAAGCCCGCTTCCTTTTCAAGAGATCTTGCCATCAGCTCCCCTCCTAGCCCATGGAAAACGTGCATCCTTTATATACCGTTGGTTGAAGGGGAGCCCTTTATTTATTCCCTTCTCAGAATGCTGCCAGTGTATTGCTCTGGATTATTTTTAGACCGTTCCATAGCCCCACACTCCAAGGGAAATATGACAAGTTCTTCAAGTGGTTCTTTCAAAGCTCCCTTCATTGATTTGTGACAAATGGGAAGACTCCCATTTCCCCTCCCACATGGGAGATAATACATAACACATTTACTACAAAGTTATTACTACCTTCTTCTTGATGCAAGGATTTGTTCTGTATAAGCTGGATGTGGGTAATCAGTTGAACAATGTGGCATGTTGCATAGGTGGTCTTGCACCTCCATTTAGGATCCTGAGCTGCTTGGAACTTAACTGGTTTTAGGGGCCTCTGCTGAAATTTGATCATAGGGAAGGTCTAATTTGACAACCTATTCCATACATAAACAGGAGATCCAGTGTTTATGAACGGTTTATCTAAAGGTCCACTTGTGAGTTACTTTTTGGAACATTGAAATCATGTTGTGTAAAAACCATGTATAGTCATCATACGTGAGGTTCAGAGAGGACCTCAAAGACCTGTGTTTAAGTGAGTCACAGTTACTGATATTTAGCATATTAAAACAAACTTAAAACAAAAGAGTACACAAGCACGTGTCACATTAGACATCAGAGCGATGACATCATCACGTGTCATGTAGCCTCTGGAAAACTCCAGTGTGTGCTTGAGTGAAAACAAGTGAAAATGGCATATAGCATCTTGGCATTATTATGAAAATAGTTTTGACAGCATGCAGCCCTTGAAAGGATCTCAAAACCCCACCCGGGGGTCCCTGGGCCGTGCTTTGATACTTGCTTGTCTAGAGTGAGGAGGGGCTGGGAGTTAGGAAAGAAGCATTGTGTTCAGTGCTCTCAAGTGCGGAATTCAGAAAATGATTGAGAAGAATGGGTAATGGGAATAAGGCAATCCACACATAATGCTCTGAACATGCTATATCGTTGGAATAAAGGCGTGTTGTCTTCATTCGTGAAGTAAATATTTGATGCCAAGCATTGGAAATACAATGCTTATCTGTAGATTAGACAGAGACCTTGCTCCCACAGAATGTGTATTCTGCTTTATAGAGGCAGATAACGTAGTAAACAAAAGCACACGTTAATTGGAAAATCAGGAGACCTTCAAAAGAAAACATATTTTGGATAAAACATGAATAGAGAAATCTAAGGTTGAATTGATGCTTCAGAAGATGGCTCAGTATTCAGAAAGATTATGGTATCATTTCAGGATACATTAATACCAATACAAATGTGTTTTTCTTCGCGTAGTGGTGGAGGAGGAAACAATAGGCCTGAGTACGCTGCTCAGAAGGCTTCTGGTCCTCATTCAGCTCCGAAGTCAGGGCAAGACTTCAGAGGAAACAAGATGGAGAAAGAATTTGTGTCTTTTAAAATCACAAATTTACTTAGAAACCAATCCCTGATTACAGATAAGGGGGGTAAGGGCACATGGAAAGGATGAAACATACTCTGTCACATGTGCTATGAGAATGCTTTTTTTTTTTTTTTTTTTTTTCCTGCTGCGCGGGCCTCTCACTGTTGTGGCCTCTCCCGTTGCGGAGCACAGGCTCCGGACGCGCAGGCTTAGCGGCCATGGCTCACGGGCCCAGCCGCTCCGCGGCATGTGGGATCCTCCCGGACAGGGGCATGAGCCTATGTCCCCGGCATTGGCAGGCAGACTCCCAACCACTGCGCCACCAGGGAAGCCCGAGAATGCTTTTTTTGTATCTATGAAAAGCTTTGCCTAGTAATTAACGGTGGCAATTGTTCTGCCATTGAGAACTTTCTTTGACAAAGACTTTAGATTGGCAGTCATTCAGCAAATTTCACACCTGAATTGATCTTTTATCTGCTGTACTTCGAAGTACATAGTCTTTATGTATTGGTGTAGGTGTCATAGGTATGCATTTGGGAGTGTGTTTTCTGTGGAAGTATTTCCATAATTATTTACACCATTTTTCTTCATTATTAAAGTTAATCAGATCTGTCTGGCTATCGAATTTAAAATCCTGATTAGAGTTATAATAAATCTGTTCTCTGCTACATTCTTTTTTTTTTTTTTTTTTTGCGGTACATGGGCCTCTCGCTGTTGTGTCCTCTCCCGTTGCGGAGCACAGGCTCCAGATGCGCAGGCTCGGCAGCCATGGCTCACAGGCCCAGCCGCTCCGCGGCATGTGGGATCTTCCCGAACCGGGGCACAAACCCGCGTCCCCTGAATCGACAGGCGGACTCTCAACCACTGCGCCACCAGGGAAGCCCTCTCCTACATTCTTAGGAGTTTATGTATCATTTCTACCTCAGATTTTAAATATTTTGGGATTTTTGTTTTGTTTTTGTTTTTTGATGAGTAGTGAGGTTTATCCTTTATTTGTGTACCCAGAATTATTAAACCATTGTTGGCAAAATATTTTGCCTTGCATGACTTTTTACAGTAAAAAAATTTAGGTAGACTATTTGGAGAAGACCTGGTAGAAATACTTAAGGGCTTAAAATAGTGATCAAAAGTTTCTTAGGTATATATGATATTGGTATAAAATACAGATTTTATTCCATTTCTTCTTGGCAAAAACCTGTGACATTCAATAAGACACTGTGCCAGCACCGACTCTTGGCTTGATGACTTTAGTTTCTTCAAATCACCCCCAATGGCATAAAATTTAAGTCCCAGGCCAATTGTAATAGGTTTTTTTGTTGTACCTGGATTTTGTAAGACTCTCTGTTGAGCCCTCCACAGTGCACATATGTGATAAAGACAGAGCTCTTGCTATTAAGTGCTTAAATATTTAGAGAAAATAAATATGTTTTTCTTACATTTTGATCATTTTCTAAACCATGCTGCCAAATCAATAAATTGATTAGAGGTTGAATAAGAATTATTAGAAAACCTATTATATCTACTTTTTTAAAGTGAAAGAAAATAGACATGAATATTTCATAAGTCTCTGAAGAAGCAAGGGCTTCCTGGATTTAAAAAGGGTAGAAGAAATCACAGTTAAAAAAGCAAAAGATAAAAATCTTAAACTTTTATATTTCTGGAAATAACTGAAATAGATTATATCTATGTTTAACAGTTTGGCTAAGTAATTTCAGTGGGAATATTATGTTACTTCTTTTCTAGACCTGTTTATTCAAGCTGATAAGAAAAATAGTAAGACGTCTGATAAATTAGTGGTCAAAGAACTGGAATGGACTTCACAACAGAAGATACAAAAAGGCAATTTGCATAAAAGTATTTATCTCTACTAGCAATGGAAGGGACATAAATATATATAAAGATAGGTTCGTGAAATTAACCAATTAAAGTTATAAAAAACTCAGTGTTAGTGATATGTGCTCACTAGAGTACTGTTTAGTGACTGTATCCAGGAACCATAATTTTAAAAACTTTTTTGGTAAACAATTTAGTAATACGCATTATAAATCTTCAAATAATCATATCTTTTGATCCAGTAGTTCACTTGGATTGTTACTTTATCTTAAAAAAAAGTCTTGGGCACCAAAATGGTAGTTACAGTGCCGTTTTACATGACAAAAATAAAGGCAACTTAAATGTCAATATCAAGAAAATGGTTAAGCAAATTATGGCACATCAACATGACGGAACACTTTGCTTCTACTTCAAAAGGATGCTTGCTTCTTTTAGAAAGCAGTGTTCTCTGAAGCCTGACATTTTTCAAATCCCCACTTAGTAGCCATGTGTCCTTGGGCAAGTGTCATAAGCTCATAACAGACAATGATTGTGTTAGTTTAAAAAAGGGGAAATTATTGAAGCATTTGATGTAATTTAATAATAAAGGGCATGATATCTATCCTCATGAAGTTAAGAATTCAACAGAGGACTAAAGTTAAGAACAGGAAGAACTATCATTTAGGGCAGAATGTAATTAATAATTACTAGCACAGAGGAAGTAGGGGATTGATTTAGCAGAGGACAGTTGAGATACTTCCCAGGGAAGTAGCATTTGGCTAAGGCCTGGCTTAATTAGATTTAAGTACATGGGAAGATCTACACTTTTCAAACGGT
Source organism: Neophocaena asiaeorientalis asiaeorientalis (assembly GCF_003031525.2). Lineage (NCBI taxonomy): Eukaryota > Metazoa > Chordata > Mammalia > Artiodactyla > Phocoenidae > Neophocaena > Neophocaena asiaeorientalis. The sequence continues at coordinate 110,240 of NW_020175410.1, forward strand.
GACAACAGTGAGGACAAAATCAAGAATGTAAAAGGAACAGTTGCCGACAAGTCACTCGGCCGGTTGGAACATACAAAACTACGAAAACATACAAACTACGAAAAAAATTGAAAAAGCTGTTTGGAATCCATAGTGGAAGGTCTGAAATATCTTCTGAAAGCAATTGGGTATATTCAGGTTGGCAGGTTTATATCTGCCATCTATTTAGAGAAGGATATAGATGAGGTTTAACTCTCACTGAAATATTATCTTCTACCTAAAAATATTAAACCATAAAACAAACAACATTGCCGCAGCCCTTTGATTCTTCACAATGAATAAATTCTTAGCTTGCTTACATTAGTAGCTAAGGTCCTCTGGGGTCTGCTTGCGCGCAGCTTCCCCACCCCCTCTGTGTTTACCCACACTTTCAGGCCTACCGTCCATCTCCTGAACAAATACTCCTCCCCACATTTCCAACTTTGGTCAAGAAACCCTTTTGTCATCCTGCTTATCTTTTTGACTGCAATGCTGATTTATTTCCACACTCAGCTCAGTTTTTAGTTCCACCTCTGCCAGGGCAGTCCTCTGTGACTCTCTGTGCTTGTTCTCTCCTAAGACACATACATTTAGTCTGTTGTGTACTGCCTTGAGATCCCTCAATATTCTTACCATGAGCATATGTCTAGGGCCTGGTATTCGTTTTTAGGAGTTAAAAGTATATTTGGGTTCAGGGTCATTTGCGATGCTTCATAGTGTCCTCCTTGGACAATCATTTACACCCAGTCAGTGTTCAGCTCATTTTTTTCAGTGCTTATTTCTTTGACCCTGTCAATAAATTACTGAGCAGCGCTCTGGATATACAAGAAGAGCTAACGTTATGGATCCCATTCTGTTTCTGCTCAGGTCTGTCAAGAAATAGACTTAATTTTCTCATGAAATCCATGTAATTTTCAGATGTCATTAGTGTTTCTGCAATTCTCATGAAGAGTTTTAGATACTTAGCCATCGTTTCCAAATACCGTAGCCAAACCGAATTGGTTTCTAGCCCAAGATTATTTCTCCTTGTATAATTTCTAGATGTTAATGAACATGAGATCTATATTTAGAATATTACTGGATTTAAATGCATTGGATAATATTTACAGTTTAAAGCAGTCCATTTGGAGACAGTTAAATTCAGCTTCAGTTTTGCAACTAATAAAAAAAGATGTATAAAACCGAGAAAAGGTCTAGTTGATAGTGGGAGGATACTCAATTATAGTCATGTCATGATAAATGCCCTGAGAAGTCACGCTGAGACTTATGGCTGATCAGTTTTCCTTGTATCCTTGACACAAGCATGCACATGAAATATTTGTAATTTCAACACAGTTTCACATTAAAAATAGCACTGGCAAGGAGTTTTAAATGACAGAACTCAGAGATTGGCAAGGGTGTAATAAATGAGTACTTTCCTACATCACTAGTGAGGGTGTTGATTTGTTCCATATTCGGCAGCATAATTGAATACATGTTGCCAGAGGCTTTAAAAAGAGCATACCCTTTAATATAGCCGTCTTACTTCTAGGAATTTTTCCTAAGGAAATAATTCTGGATGTGCACGCAGATGTAGCTATCAAGATGCTTGTTGTGGTGACCATTTTTGTAATGTGTAGAATATCAAATCACTATGTTGAACACCAGGAACGAGCATAGTGCTGGAGGTCAGTCATACTTTAGAAACAAACAAACTCGTAGAAAAAGACATCAGATATGTGGTTACCAGAGGTGGGGGGGAGGGGAGAGGGAACTGAATAAAAGTGGTCAGAAGGTAGAAACTTGCAGTTACAAGAGGAAAGAAGTAATGTACTTCATGTACATTAGGGCTGTAATGTACGACATGATAAATATACTTAGCACTGCTGTACGTTATGTATGAAAGTTAAGAGAGTAAACCCTAGGAGTTCTCATCACAGGGAGAAAATATTTTTTCTTTTATTTTGTGTCTGTATGAGATGATGGATGTTCATTCAACCCACTGTCTTAACCATTTCAGTCAAATGATTGTGTTGTACACCTTAAACTTATACAGCGCTGTATGTCAATTATATCGCAACAAAACTGGGAGAAAAAATGATTCGAAGTGGAAAAAAATTTAATAATATAATAATATAATACGGAAAACACTGAATTGTACACTTGAAATGGAGGAATTGTATATTTTATTGAGAGACTAGACATAGATAGGTAAGTGAATTATGTCTCAGTAAAGCTGTTTAAAAACAAAAACAACTGCTGTTTGGAAAACCATGGCCCATGGGCCAAATCTGGCCTACCGTCTGTTTTTGTAAATAAAATTCTATTGAAACAACACGAACAACAAAACACATAAAAACAGCAAGAACAAAATATGCTTATCACTGCATGGTTAACATAGTGAAAAATTGGAAATGACCAAAATGTCCTGCATTTGAAACCATGAAATTTTAGAATGATTGATAAAAATAATTTCTGACACACCCATACACACCTGTATACACAGAGCCACTGGATATAGCCACCACATGACGTTTTGGGAAAATATTTTCTGACATGGAAAAATGTTCGTGGTATGGTCAGTTCCAATTAACAGACCTACAAATACTTCCTGAAAAACAAAAAAGTGCTTGACATTGGTTGTAGGCTCACCTGTTATAAAAATGTCGAGAGACATACTACGACCACAAACAAATGAATTTCAGGTACTGCTATGGACTATAAAGAAAAATAAAATTAGGGTGATGTGATAAAAAGTGACAGGGAGGCTGGGGAGGGGCTGTTTTGTCTAGACCTGTCAGGGAAGGCCTCTCTACAGAGGTGACATTTGAATTGAAACCTGAATGAGGCAGGCACACGTAGATCTGGGGAAGAACATTTTAAGCAGAAGAAACAGCAGTGGAGAGACCTTTGGACAGGAACGAGCTTATAAGCTCTATAAATACGTGTATCAGAATGCTAACTAATGATGGTTATTTCCTACTGGCGAGATTACAGATTAGTTTTTACTTCATTGTATTTGCTTACCTGTAACAGTCTAATATTTCTGTGATCAACATGGATTTTTAATAAGAAAAAATGAAAGGTAATCTAATAATAAAATACCACTTTCATCTACGTGCTTTAGGTGGCAGTTTCCCAAAATGATTGCCCACAGTAACAAAGATAAGGTGTTACTCTAGAAAGTAAGTAGGGCATGCTTTGCCAACTGTATGACCGAAACGGCCTATGTTACAGGTCATTCTTATCTTGTTGTTTTCTTTGATTGGGAAGTAATTCATTTAACCTAGTTAAGATAGTCTGTGGAAGCCTAAGGGTAGTGTAGAGTTGCACATTTGCTGAAGAAGCTAGGTCTGGACTTAACCTGATGGCCGTACATAGATTGGGGCAAATTTATTTTGGCTCAGTGATACGATAAACAAAATGCAACTCCCTTACCTGGTGTTAAAATCAAATAGGAGTGGGGCAGCAATCTTTCACACGTGACTGCCAGTAACACAAATCCACACTTAGATGCAAACATGCTAAACATCATCTTCTGTAGAGGACTTATATAGTACCGATTTCCAGGGAAGAAAAATAAGACATCTGCTTTCTATTGATTCTGTAGGGAGCAGCTCACTGAATCATCACATTTCTTCCTAGTGAAATAAGCACTTTGGTCTTTGGTCCATTTTCTGATAAGGGGTTAATAAATAATCCAAAGGAAAATACACTCACACTGTATAGCGATTCCGAATTTCTTTTTATTTAAATCAGTTTGACTAAATCTCTAAACACTGGTTGTTTGCTGCGGCAGCAGAGAGAAATGTGATAGAACCACACAGCTGGTTAATTCACTAAAGATGCAGAAGGTCTATGGAGAAGGGAACTACTCCCTTGCAAATAATGTAAAGTTAACAATGCAAACGTTCTTTGGCAAAAGGAGAAGGCTTTGACCTCTACTGGGCTAAAGTTTTATAAGCAGTTGTACCACAAAATTGAAATTAAGTTATGTGTGGGATTTGGAGTAAGTACACGTTTGGGGATACAGAAGAAGGGAAGGATGGATGTTTTGGAGGAAGTCCAGGGGAAAAACACTTTGTGTAAAATTTTGCTTTAGTTTGGCTCTGCCTAAGGGATTTTTAGGATTTATTTGATCTCTGAAGTTCTATCAGACTTTACCTTTTAATGAAAAGCAGGTTAGACTTAGAGTCATAAGGGGCTCACTTAGTAGAAACTCTAATTAAAATGGAAGGTTTGTAAGCATATTTATATTAAACTTTTCAGTCTTCTCATTTTTCTTTCAGCTGCATCTATTGTTAAAATGTTTTGCAATTTCTCTGAAGAAATGAGGCTATGGTGTAAACCAGTTTATAAAGCAGACAGAGCTGCCTACTTTCTGTAGACCAAAGGACCTGACAAAGTCTTGGTAGGACAGACAATAAAGAATAGTGTTTGCTTGGATTACATGGAAATCAAATAAAAATGTATCAGATTAATATCTTGAATAATGGAAGAGACAGAACATTTGGTATTATTTTGAGGTGCTAAAAAGGGTTATTGTAGTTATTACATTTATAAATGAAAAAGATTGGCCCTTCAGAGGCATGATAAAAATATGGCGTTTTTCAAATAATGGAAATTTCATGGATATCATAGAATCATTAAACAAATTGATGATTTGGATATATTGTTACAAAGGTTGCTGAGAAAAAGTCAAGTTTCGAAAAACAATATTATTTACCCCAAAAAACTCGTTAGAATTAATCAAAATAATTGGAAAATGTAAACCAGATGAAGTAGTAAATAGAATAAATTAAACGTGAAATATGAGTCCGCTATGGCAGATTCTGTCCTGAATGTGACCAGCACCAATCAATTGGTGCTTATTGCGTGCAGCTATTAAAATGAACAATCCTGTGAGCCTTTTTAACTTTTTCTTTTTTTTTGCCAACTAAAACCCCTCTGTGACTCTACTCAACCAAGGAGCTCTGGACAATTTCACCTGCAGTCGAAAGACTCACAGCATTTATGATGAGTCTTTTGATAGTAATGAAAGGTATAGACAACGTTCTTTTAAACACATAAATAAATACACAGAAGGTGTCCAGGAGCAGCTCATTCTCTAAATTTCATTAAAGGGAGAGCCACCTCCAGGGCAACCTGAAATTGTAGACTATTTATATATTGTTGCAACAGTTACATATTTATGTCTTCTTTTCAGGTTTGTCTTAAAAATGGAGTATTTAAGCGCACATGCCAAATTAGATTTTCCTTTAAAGAATTTAAACATAATGAGGTGGTTTGCCCATTGCAAAGTTTTTTAGGCCTTGGAAGAGGTACGATGATACCTTTTTTCTTTTTTTTTTTTAATTGAGATATAATTGACACAAACATGATTGTTTCAGTTATACAGCATAATGATTCGATATGTGTATGTATTGTGAAATGATCGCCACGATAAGTCTAGCTCGTATCCATTATCATACCTAGTTACAATATTTTTCTTGTGATGAGAACTTTAAGAATATTTTAAAAAACAGGGAACCTCGAACTCAAACAAGATACAACATTTATTTAAAAAGTTAATAAAGCTCAAATACACCATTTTAAACTGTAAGTTGTAAAGATACTTAGAACATTTCGATAAAACAGATGAGAAACTACAGACTCCTTTTTTTGAACTATCTTATTTGGTCATCTTGAGATTTATTAAGGAACTAAGGGAGAATGTCAATAAAATCTTTGAAATTATAACAAAAGCAATAAAGTCTAATAGTAAAGTCAAGATAAATTATTCCGACACCTAGAAAGATATTGTAACAAAAGGTTTTCATGGGTAAACTGCAGTTATGTCTCTAAATTCTAAAAGGCTGTGAAGGACTAAGGATGCTACTGGCTTGTGGAAAGCCCTCAGGACAGTCACGCGTAGTCCATGACTTGTGATTGCAGAAATGCACTAAGAATCCAGGCATTGGTGTCAGGCAGTGGACCAAATATTAGTAAAGCGTATCTTGTTTTCTATTCACGTAAATAGTACATTTAAATCTAAGTTCTGATATTAACTCCCTTTGCTCTGTTGGATCCTTCAGTGCATTTCCTGGGAGGCAAGAACAATGCTTAGAGACTAATGCTCTTAGGTGTTTTCATGCTTGAAAATTCTAAGATCAGGTCACTGTAACATGTCAGTCCATGACTGATTCGTTAGACTCTGATCCAAATAATGTTAATTTTTCCTCTGGCTAACATTCCTTCTGTGACTAATCAATTTTTCCTTAATATGAATACTTAACATTAGCCTCATATTAACCCTTTGGTCTCGGGGGAAGAAAAATAAGATGCTTGACTCTTTTGCATGTAATTTACCTAAACACTTCTCACTTTTCCCCATGTTAAAATATTTGGGGATATAGTAACTTATAATTAATAGAAAGACATTATTAATGGAAATATACCACCCATACTGAAAACTGCACTGGAAGAAAGTGCTTTGGGATAAATCTTGGGTTAGAGGTTTTAGCATAAATCCTAAGAGCTGTGTGATTAAAAATAGGAAAACACAGTCTGTTAGACATGCTGCCCAGCAATTCTCAGAACCGTCTAGTAATCTACTGACCACATTGTTAGAGCCGCGAGATGGGTGCTCATTCAACTGAACTTTGTGATTCAAGTTAATATAGCTAAATAAATTATGTTTCTGTAAATGTCCTTTTCAGTTTGTCATGTTAATCATTAAGACAGGCAGTGGTGGACGCATGTAGATATCTAAAAGTATACACGCCTTAATGTTTGGTAGAGAGAAGGTAAGAGTACTTCATTATTTGATAAACTTGGCTAACTTTCTTTTAAATTACCTTTTTAAACTTGACAGTTTTAACATGCACTTCAAGGTCGTATAGGTGCGGTCCAAATTCCATGATATTTTAAATCAACCTATAACATTATGCATTACTGCAGATGTAACTGCGATTTAACAGCCATTAGATAAAAATCTTTTGCCTTAAATGCTTGTCATTTTGAGTACGATTTTGATTGTGAGTGCACCTCAAAAAATTTCACACTCATCACCAGGATCACCCCCCCACCCTCCCATGAAATTTCCCTTTCTATGAGAGTCATAGAAAGTCTCAGATGACATGTCGCTGCATGTAATACTTGGCTGCAGAAGGGGTAGAAATTTAACTCTTAATATTTAGCAGTTTTCATTGCTCAATGTTAAACCTACCTTCCAGTTTAAGGAGATCCACTGTTTTGTGACGTTAATCCCCCAAGTGGATAATTATTTATTTTATAGTTTGAGGCACAAGATCAAGAAATTTAAAAAGAGAGCCATGAAGAGGTAGAATATGCTCTGCTATGTATAACCCTGTTATTATCATTATTTTTTTTACTTTGGGAAAAGTATCAAATATTCCCCCAGATATTAGAGAACAGCAAATAGCAGTTAAGGAAACACCCTTTGCACCACCAATATAAAAACTAAAGATGCATCAATTCTGGAAATGACAACCAATTGAAAGGTATTCCCAGGTCCTTGGAAGAGCAGTGCCATGAGAGGGGTGGGAGGAAAATAATCTTCGTTGGGAAAACATATGCACATCCACACACACGTGGACATCTACACAGTAACCATAATCCACTCGTTCCTCCACACGTGTGTATATTGGTACCTCTGAATGTTCTCATTGGTAAGTTTAGCTGTGTATTTTATATGGGCCTATTGATTTAGCTATTTTTCTAAGTCAACAATTTATACAGAGCTCTTCACTCTGTCTGAAACACACAAGCCAAAGCTCTAGAACACATTCACAATTAATAGGTTTCATGCACTTTTGTTTCCAAGCAACTGAGTTGTGCCTTGACTGAAATTCATTTTAATTTGTCTCAAACCTGTAATTACAGATATTACAAGTGAAGTAAGTGTAACAAGGAAGAATTTTGCCGTGCCTGTAAAAATTCAGTTAAAAGTTTTAAGATGTTTTTGAGAAAGGGAGTCATTAAAAATGCTTTTGAATTAAGTGTGGGTGGGAAAGTTGTTAGAGATCAGGGAAGAAAATGTTAAGATTCTACAGAGATTCTGCACTCTGCTTTCTTTACAAGTGTCTCTGAGTTCTCAATCCATTTTTTAAAAATGGGGCTAGTACAGATATGATACAAGAACGACAGTGACAAGCTCCATCAGTAGATCTTTTTCTAAAGACAAGGGCTTGGCTCTATGTCAAAAGATCAATTAAAAGATGCACAATTTTTATGTTTTTAGTTAAAATAAAAATTTTAAGGTGTGTATACATCATATTTTCATAAAACCCTGCATTTAATTGCATTTTTCAACTAATCAATTACCTATTAGCCTGGATCTCGTAGAAAAGTGCTTCTAATGTAATTAACTTATGCTGGTACCATTCCACAAAGTACTTGAATCACCTTACAAAAAGACAGTCTTATAAAATTATATAAAATTTATGTATGTAAAACGTACATAAATATTATATAAAAGTATAAAGCAAAAGCTGAGATTTTTAAGGAGGAAAGGGAAAAAAGGGAGAGAAAATAATAAAGCCAGTTTTATTTAGTTCTTGAGATTTGGGTCACATTAGTTTTCTAATGGCCAAAGCACAGAGAGAGATTGACCACAAGATTCACAGCATCCAAATTAAAATGAAAGAAAAATGAAAACAGACTAGTTGCTTAGGGGAAGCACAGCTTTTCCTGGTATTGAGAAAAATCTGATAAATAGCAGGTCAATCTGGCACGGTTGTTTGGATACTAAAATATACCTGAAATGAAATACGTTTACAAAGTGCTTGAGAAACCCGAGAGGACTTTATTACGTGGCGGTATTTCAGTGTAAACGTCCAAGATAACCCTATATGAATACCAGTTCATTTCTGAATCTTTAAACATTACCAGAAACAGTTCATGGCTTGTATGGATTATCTCATTATTTGTCACTGCAACCACAGAGGGTAGGTGGCCTCATAGCGCCATTTTAAAGACAAGAATCTGAGGCCCAGAGGCCAGGGTGAGAGGGCTAGCCAGCAGGAGACCAAGCCCCAGGATGCCATACCCCTGCCCATCATAATGCTGACATTTACCTCCTCAAGTATTTTTAGTCCGTTCCACTGAACCTAGTCCTTGGACAGCTTCCTTGAGCTACTTTTGCTTGTATTTATAATCAAAGCTGCTGGCACATTAGAATCACCTAGGCAGTTTTAAAAAATACTTCAGGGCTTCACCCCCACCCCTTGCCCCAGAGATTCTGATTCAGTCTGGGGTTGGGACTTGGCATTAGTATTTTTTAAAATCACCCTATGTTGAGTACCTGTGGAAGTGGGACAAGCATTTCCTTATTCTTAGTGAGAAATGATGCTTTGCAAAGTAAGTGTCCTCATCCTCGTATTCTGGGGTTACTGTCACCTCTGGACATGACATAATCCTTCCCACTCTAAGCACAGATGATTGGGCTAACACAACTGAAGTCACTTCAGTCTCCTCTTTGGTGAGCTTTGCCGATATCTAGGAATAATTTTCTTAGAACCACCTTTTACCTGTCTTGGATTCATCGGGCATGACCTTAGGAAGGGAGGGGAAAGCTGCTTGTTACAAACCACAAAGGATCTGTCACAATTCTCCTCTACCTCTTCCCCACCCTGCTTCTCTATCCTGTCCTTAAATACCCTGGGGATCGGGGTGATTGTAGACGGCCTATTCTGCTTCCTAGTCTGTGCCTATTTTGGGCAGCTCTCATTATAACTGATAGACTTATAACACCTCACTTTTCCAGCGTTATGGCTTTAGTCACAATTCTAGGTTAACACAAAAGTTTCATTTCCCATCCCATTATGTTAATTTTTAGTCAACTTTGAAGACTTTTCTGGTGATTTATTGCTGTGTAACAAACCACCTCAAAACTTAGTGGCATAGCTCACGAAAAGCCTCTCAACATCACTAATTATTAGGGAAATGCAAATAAAATCCACAATGAGGTATCATCTCACACCAGTCAGAATGGGCATCGTCAGAAAATCTACAAACAACAAATGCTGGAGAGGGTGTGGAGAAAAAAAGGGAACCCTCTTGCACTGTTGGTGGGAATGTAAATTGATACAGCCACTATGGAGAACACTATGGAGGGTCCTTAAGAAACTAAAACTAGAACTACCATATGACCCAGCAATCCCACTACTGGGCATATACCCTGAGAAAACCATAATTCAAAAAGAGTCATGTACCACAGTGTTCATTGTAGCACTATTTAAAATAGCCAGGTCATGGAAGCAACCTAAATGCTCACCGACAGACGAATGGATAAAGATGTGTACATATATACAATGGAATATTACTCAGCCATAAAAAGAAACGAAATTGGGTCATTTGCAGAGAGGTAGATGGATCTAGAGACTGTCATACAGAGAGAATAAGTCAGGAAGAGAAAAACAAATATCATATATTAATGCATATATGTGGAACCTAGAAAAATGGTACAGATGAACTGGTTTGCAGGGCAGAAATAGACACACAGATGTAGAGAAACAGATGTATGGGCACCAAGGGGGAAGAGTGGTGGTGGTGGTGGTGTGATGAACTGGGAGATTGGGATTGACATGTATACACTAATATGTATAAAATAGATAACTAATAAGAACCTGCTGTATAAAAAGTAAATAAAATTCGAAAAAAATTTAGTGGCATAAAACACCACTGTCTCATAACCCCCTCAGATTTGATGGGTCAGGGATCTGGACAGGGATGGCTCCATCGTATGGGCTCAAACCGCTGCAGGTGACTTGAATGGCAGTGGGCAGAAATCATCTGGAGGCTTCTTCCCTCGGGTCTCTGGGGCCTGGGCTGGAATGATGTGAAGGCTAGCTGCAGCTGGGACCATCACTGGTACCTTACACGTGGGCTGTCCTTGTGGCCTGGGCTTCCTCACACCTTTGCAGCTCTGCCTTACGTGGCAGCTCAGGGCTCTGAGAGCAAAAGTTCTACCTGATGTTCAATGACCTTTCCGGCTGTGGATAGTCACTCTGTATCACTTCTGCTGAACTCTATTGACTGAAGCAGACACAAACCTGCTCAGAATCCAGAGGAGGAGACCAACACCCCACAGGTGCTTTTGGACTCAAGAATAAAATCTATCTTTATGTCTCCCTCAAAGTACATAATGCCTACCTTAATAGGAAGTATTTAAATATTTGTTGAACGAGTACAGCTGATGTCCCATAGTTTATGATGATTTTTTACATCTATTGGAAGACAATAGAACTGAATTCTTTAAAGTACACTTTCTTAGCAAGCAAAATGTCTAAGCAGCTCACTCAGGTAATCAGAGCAGAGTACTTAGTGAAAAGATATCTGCATTCCAAAAGATATCTAATTCCAAACTCTTTTTTTCAGAAATGTATAGCATTGGTTATAAACGGGGTCTGGGTAAAAAGAATGGTTCAAATCAAACTAATCTATCTAGAAAATAACTCAGAGCCAAGGTTGTATGGTATTGTTACAGAGCAATGTGTTTTATAAATGGAGCCAAGTTCTGCGTTTTTGGATCATTTTTTAGTTTTCATTTCCATGGAACAAGCCACAGTTACAGGGCGTCTCAATAATATTCTCAGGAAGCCTCACTCCTGGGTTTAATACAACACTGAAAAGTCCCAGATGTACATTGGATTAAAATTAATCACTCAGTGAATTTTTTCCAGACCTATTATTTACTTAAACCGGTTTAGGTAATTAGTTGGATGCCTACCAATTCTTAACTAAGTTTAGTTTGAAGTTTGTTTCAGCATTGTGATAAAATGAATAATAGCCCCCCAAATGCCCAAACGGTAATCCCCAGAACCTGTGAATACGTTACTTTACATGATAAGAGACTTTGTAGGTGTGATTAAATTAAGGATCTTGGGATGGGGAAATTAGCCTGGATTATCGGAGTGGGCCCAGTGTAATCATGAAAGTCCTTATAAGAGGCAGGCAGAAGATCAGATGAGTGGTAGTAAACAGAAGCAAGAGGTTGGAGTGATGTGAAGAAATCATGAACCAAAGAATGCAGGTAGCCACTAGAAATTGACAAAGGCAAGAAAATCGTTTCTTCTCCTGTTCCAGAAGCAACCAGCCCTGTCCACACCTTGGCTTTAGCCCAGTGAGACTGATTTTTAGATCTGTGACCTCTAGAACGATAGGATAATAAATTTGTGGTGTTTTAAGCCATTAAGTTTATGGCAATTTGTTATAGCAGCAATAGGAAACTAATAAAAAACATGCAGGACACACAGCTATACCTTCCGTTAGATTGGTCTGAATATTGGTGTTAATATTTGATTCCTACACCATCTACTTCATCACTGTAAAAACATAAATCTGTTGTCGGTTTAGATTTCATTGATGACTTGAGAAAATAGTATCATGTCCATCTTTGAGAAAACTTTTAAAAGTTCAGAATTAAAAATCAGAAAAAAAGAAATACTAGGGTTTTATGTATAAACATGATTAATACAATGAACACTTCTGTATGTTATATAAGAAAATTGTTAAGAGAGTAAATCCTAAGAGTCCTCATCACAAGAAAAAATATTTTTTCTTTAATTCTGTGTCTGTGTAAGACGATGGGTATTCACTAAACTTACGGTGGTAATCCTTTCACGTTGTATGTAAGTCAAATCATTCTGCTGTACACCTTAAACTTACACAGTGCTGTATGTCAGTTATATCTCGGTATAACTGGAAGGGAAAAATATTTAATATGAAGAATGAATGAATGAATAAGTAAATAAATAGATAAAACTCGTTATTGTGATTCAAAAAAAAAAATAAAGTAAAAATCAGATAAAGGGTGGCTCATCATTTTCCCAAAGGATGTCTTGTTTAATCAAAGGCAGGTTTATTTCATCAGTCTTAAATATTGAGCCATCCTAAAACTTTTCAAAAGTGAGTCAACTTAGAAAATTGCAATTTGCTTCCCAATTTTGGGAGCACATCTACTGCATAAAGGAGTCAAGCGAGCAAGGAAGTGATAAATAAAGATAAAATTAGAAATTTTTAAAAAATGAAAGTAATATTTTTGAGCACAGAGAACTCTAAAACATGTTTGACATTATTAGCCTTAATGCTTTCCTTTTGTTCCCCGATAGCGCCCAAATATATCGAGTTGTAAACATGAAGATAAATTCTGTGGAGGTGCCTAGATTAGCATCTGGCACATGGTAGGCGTATAAGTAATATTAGTTGAGTGCGAATAGAGGTGGCGTGAAAGCTGCAGGGCAGCAGATTGCTTATTGGAGGGCGATGAATGTCATCCCCCAGCTTAGAGCTGAGAGACCAGCCTTTTTCCTTTTTCTTTTCAGTAGAGGAGAGGGGAAATAGGGCCCCTTTAATCTGGCCCTGTGCCAGGGCCTTAAGCTATTCACATTATCTACCATAAATAACTCGTGTTGACACTGACACACTTCTAGGCCATCACGTTTTCAGAATGTTAGAGAAGCCATGAACATGAAATGAGTTTTTAAATACTTAACATATGTGTTTTACTTCAGCGCTCTCTTAACAGTGAGGTAACAAATCTAATAACAAGTGGTTCTTTTAGTAGACCATCGTTCAGCATCGGCCAGAAGGCGAACGTCTGATGAACTGCTCGCGCTCTCGCTCTCTCTCTCTCTCACTCTCTCTCTCTCTCTCTCTCTCTCTCTCTCGTCAATAGAGTATTAGTAAAACATTTGTCACTATTACTGCAGCGAGAAAACCTCTCTCAGGATCCTGTGGTGCATGTTGTAAGCTGACCTACTGTGGCTGAGTATAAATACAAGCTGCTCCAGAGTTTAGCTAGCTAACTAGAGGGCTAAGAAGCTGTGCGCAGAGGGTGAGGAATGTTTTCTTGAAGTAATGTTTGTACATTTGCCCCTTATAGAAGACGGAAGACATTTCGCACCCCAGCTGAATAGTCCCTGATCTGGGGACGTGTGGGCGCCCCCATACAGCTCTGGTCTCGCCTTTTCTAAGCTTGTACTGATGACAGTGGAGAAAGGTATTGACTCCTCCCCACTACCTACCACATCAGCAAAGACTCCATCTTGATCTGGAATCTGAGATTTTGCTTCACTGAAGTTTGTACCGTTGAAAAATGCAATATCGATAACCCCTTGACTTCACTGTTTGAACAGAAAGAAACATGTCCGATAGTAATAACCGTGCTTCTGACTTAAGTTCAGTGTGTGACCCCAAGATGCAGGAAGAGCTGTAAGATTCCTTTCAGATGTAAAATTGTATAATTTTATGTTTTAAGCTAGTTGTCTTTTCCAACATAGTACTATTACTCGTTAAAGCAGTGGTTTCCAGCTGTGGGTGACCTTGCCTCCTACGGAACATTTGGTAATTTCTGGAGACATTTCTGGTTGTCGCAACTGGTGGTGTGGTGCTAGTGGCATCTAGTGGGTTGTAATGGACTGTTAGTGCCCCCCCCCACCAAATTCGTATGTTCACATGCCTTATTCATTCACATACCTAATGTGATGGTATTTGGAGATGGGGCCTTTGGGAGGTAATTAGGTCATGAACCCCTATGATGAAATTACTGTCCTTATAAAAAGAGGAAGAGAGCTAGCTCTTTATCTGCTTTCACTAAGTGAAGATCTGAGAAGACGCCTCTCTCTAAACCAGGAAGAAGGCCTTTACCAAGAACTCAATCATGCTGGCACCCTGGTTGTGGTCTTCCAACCTCCCAGAACTATGAGAAATAAGTGCACCGTGTTTCAGCCACCCGTTCTAGGGTATTCTGTTATAGCAGCCTAAACTAAGACATGACCACAGCCCGGAGATGCTGCTAAACACCCTACAGTGCACGGGACAGCTTCCCACAACTAAGAATGCCCAGTCCCCAGATGGCATTAGTGCTGAAGTTGAGAAACCCGTGAATGAGAGCCCGCAGGAAAGAACAGAGTGGGTTAGGGAGGGGAACTTGTTATGAGCGAAAGCCAGCAGTTGTATTTCCTGGGAACGTTTTGCTGGTTGCCTACCTGCAATTTTGCAATGTTGATTATTACTTAAGAGGAAGCAGAACATGCTCCGAGTGAGTGGGAGACACAGGCGTGCACTTTCTGAATTATGAGCCTACTGTGCTAAGGATACTAAGAAATGCAATTTGTGTACTTACACAAATAGGAGACGTAAATTCATCTATCCTCTTAGTTTTACTTTTTTTTTTTCTGAAAGGAGCCCTGACAAGAAATTCTGTTTGCCTTGGGCACAGCAAAATAATTTTCTGATGAGAACTCCTTACCTTACCAGGAGAGAATTAATTCTCAGTGGGAAGTCTTGCATACCTTTCTGCTGGAGGCTGAGGTCCATCCACACAAGGCCAGGGCGTTGCCTATAGACACTTGATATTCAAAAGTAGAGGCCAGCAACGTGGGCGCCACCTGGGAGCTTGTTAGCAGTGCGGAATCTCAGGCCCAGACTTGACCTACTGAACCGGAATCTGCATTGTGACAAGACGGGAGTGAGGTGGGGGGTAGATAGCTATGCATGTTCAAGATCAAGAAGCGCTGCTAGATGATCTTCATTCTATGGTAATCAAGCCCTAATTTTTGAGCCTGTGAATAAAATGCATTTTACTCTTTTTCGAAGTATATGGGCATTTGTTGATGACTAGTTCCGTTGTATTGGGCAAATTGGTTCACCTTTTGGGCTTCAGTAATCTCATTTTTGAAAAGAGGGAGTGACGATGAGAGGATCTCTAAGTTCTTTTCCACTTCTAACACTGTCAGAAATAGATTTTTTTTCCTCCAGTGTAAACGTCATTTGTAACTGCCTGAGTTATCCTGGTGAATGTAAACTTAAGAAAGAGAAGGTCTCTGGCCAGTACATACCATAGATGCACATATGCATAGACCCTTGTCAATTAATAGTCACTGAATTTTTATGCAAAATATTCCACCCCCAACTTGGAAACTGAACCTACTGAAGTCAGGGGCTGCCTCTTGACTGACGCTTGGATCTGCTCTTTGCAGGAGCGTTCCTTGCCTCCCTGGTTAAATGAGCATCCTGTGGAAATGATCCATCACCAAGCACCGGCCTTGTGCGTACAAGCAGGCTCTACCTGGGTGTGCCACGTGGGCCCCTGTGCAATGTCTCCCTGCCCCGAATCACCCCACTTAAATCCCAAAGCAGAGGTCACCCAGCTCCCTTCTTGCAGTCTGCACCATTTGAAAACAGAAAGCCTGGGTGTAGGAAAATCTTTCAGCACAACTCACAAAGATGAAAAGTGTCTGCAGTTCAGCTTCTTTCAAGAGCTACCTCTGGAGTGTGATTTCGGGAGACGCTACTTTGGCTTTTTTGTTTTGCACAATTCAAGAGACCACAAGATCACAAATGCCAGCCCAATCACAGACACCACCGTACCTCTGAAGCACAGGAGGGACTGCTGCAGTTCTTTTTCCTCTGGAAACGATGGAATAATTAAGTGGAAAAGTGAGATTTATTTTTACTATAAACCAGAACATAGAAAAAATATAATAGTTTATTATTGTCTAGTTAGCCAGTGTAAACTGCTCTACAATAGAGAGTTGAAAATAATATCACGTTTCTTCACTTCCCAAATTAAATTAGAACTGGGCCCAGCTGCCAACCATCGGATGAGCAAAACATTCAGTTTCAGTGTCCTCTCCCAAGGTTAAGAACTCACAGGGCTGGTGCCTTGGCAGGTGATGAGGTGGGAGGCCTGGGATGGCATCTGGACTGTGGCTACTGCAGACCTAGCAGGGGTCCTCCTGTCTGCTCACACACCATCTGCCTGGCCTTGCAGCCCATCCATGTGCAGCTTCCTGCCCAGGCCGGTGGGGTCTCCACAGATGGAGTTAGTCCACTTCCACTGTCTCATGAGAAGGAGGTCAGACCTTAGAAAAGGCCAGCTCTTCCGTGCCTCAAGAAGGAAAAAATGTATCTTTCTTTGATTCCTTGACACAACCCAGCCTGCCTTCTATCAAAATGGTAAAAATTATAAAATGATTATTAATACTTGGTGCATTTTTAAACACTGTAGCAGGATTTACATTGCTACAGTCTTTTCAGAGGGCAATTTGGCTGTTATCTTAAAATATTTTCAATGTACATATACTTCACTGTACTAAGAATTTATCAAACAGAAATATCTCCAAAAGTGTATGAAGATGTACATAGAAAGATGATTATTTCTTCTTTGTTTGTAAAATAGTTACAAAAAATTGTAAACCTAAATTTCCATTAATGGGGGGAGATTGAATAATTCGTGGCATATGCATATAGTAAATCACTACCCAAATTCCTAGTGAGGAAAAATTGAGTTTTATATACATTCAATAGAAAATGTGGTAAGTGAAAAAGCTTCATACACCCACGCACACATACGAAACACTGAAACGATTGCATATAGAGTATGAAAATACATATATCCGTGCAGCAGGCCATTAAAAATGGCACCCTCTGGAGAATGGTTTGGAGAGATGAAGCTTTCACTTTCTGTTTTATGCATTCCTTTACTCTAAATGTTATGCAGTAGCAGGAACTACTTTTGCAAACATAGTTAATATTTGGATTTTTACATCTATAATCTGAAACAAATAATAAAGATGAAAAATTTTTGATTATATAATATTACCAATCCCACCACTGTTTTGTAATGAACATCCTATCAACCCTTACTCATTGTGCAAAATTTATTGTCTCAAAGGCCTCTCTTCTTGGTCTCTGTGTGAATAATTGGCTCCCTTCTGATTGACCCTCTCTGCTAGATGATCTGTTACAGCTAGGTACCACACAGCTATTCACTAATTTCAGGGGTTCTGTTGGGAAAGAGAAAGATATGAATCAGGTAGGACCTCTCAGAAACCACCATTTAATTTCATTTCCTGGACCGTCTCCAACACAAAAAACTGTGTCCTTTTGGAAATCCTCCTTCTTCTATTAGTCGTTTTGAACCAAGGGTGTTTCCCTCCCTCCCCACCGCCCAATCCCTAGAGGCATTTGGCAATATCTGGAGACATTTTTGGTTTTCACACCTGGAGGTGGGACTGTTACTGTCATCTAATGGGTAGAGGCCAGGAATGCTGCTAAGCATCGTGCAACACACAGGCCAGCCCTTCCCACAAGGAAGAATTGTCCCAGAATGTCAATAGTACCATGAGTGAGAAACCCTGCTCCGCATCAAGATAGAATGGGCATTTTTTTAAAGCTGCTAGGGAGACTCTATGCCTGCCTCAAAAGGTTAGCTTCTACCATTCACACCTATCTTTTCATCATAGCTTTTTTGAGGTATAATTTACAAATAAAATTTTAAGATATTTATAGTGTACAATATTAGGATTTGAGATATATATATACATATATATGTGTGTGTGTGTGTATATGTATAGATAGATAGATAGATATAGAGAGGGGAAAGATTTCCCCCAAATTAATTAACATAGCCATATTTACCCCCCTCCCTCTTTTGTAGTGAGACCATTTAAGTTCTGCTCTCTTAGCAAATAGCGATTATACCATGCAGAATTATCAACAATAGCCATCATGTTATACATTAGATCCTTAGACCTTACTCTTCTTATAGCTGAAATTTTGTACCCTTTAACCAACCCCTCCTTATTTCCCCCATACCTCATCCATTGGCAACCTCTTTTCTACTCTCTTCTTCCTCCCTCCCTCCCTCTCCCTGTCTCTCTCTTTCCTTCTCTCCTTCTCTCTCCCTCTCTCTCTCTCTCTCCCTCTCTCTCTCTCTCCCTCTTTCTCTCTCTCTCTCTTTTTCTTTCTTTCTTTCTCTCTTTCCTTTTCTCTTTCTCTCTCTCTTTCTCTTTTTCTTCAACATTTAAGTGCTGTCATGCAGTTTTTGTCTTTCTCTGTTTGGCTTGAACTTACCATAATACCCCCCAGGTTCATCCATGTTGTTGCAAATGGCAAGATTTTCTTTTTTTTTTAAGGCTGAATAATATTCCATTGTATGTATATACCACATTTTCTTGATCCATAGATGTGTCAATGAACACAGGTTGTTTCCATACCTGGGCTATTGTGATCAATGCTGCAGTGAACAAGGGAGTACGGATATCTCTTTGAGATAATGGTCTCATATCCTTTGGATAAATACCCACGAGGAGGCTTGCTGGATACTATGGTGGTTCTGTTTTTCTTGAGGAATCTCATACTATTTTCCATAAAGCTGTACCAGTTTACATTCCCAATAACAGTATAAAGGATTCCCTTTTCTCCACATCCTTGCCAGAATTTTTTATATCTTTTTGATAATAACTATCCTAAAAGGTGTGCAGTGATATCTCATTGTGGTTTTGATTTGCATCTCCATGATGATTAGTGATGTTGAGCATCTTTTTATGTGCATATTTGTCAATTGTACGTCTTAGGAAAAAACATCTATTTGGGTCCTTTCTCCATTTTTTAATCGAGTAATTTGTTTTTTTCACTACTGGTTTGTGTGTGTTCCTTGTATAGTTCGGATATTAACCTTTTACTAGATATGGGGTTTGCCTTTTCATTTTGTTGATTGTTTCCTTTGCTGAGCAGAAGCTTTTTGGTTTGCTGCAGTCCCACTTGTTGATTTTTACTTTTGTTGCCTTGGCTTTTAGTTTCAAACCCAAAAAATCATTGCCAAGGCCAAAGTCAAGGGGCTTACCACTTGTGTTTTCTTTTAGGATTTTAAAGGTTTCAGATCTTAATTTCAAGTCTTGAATCCATTTTGAGTTGTTTTTTGTATATGGTGTAGGATAGGGGTCCAGTTTCATTCTTTTGCATGTGGTTGTCCAGTTTTCCCAGCACCATGTATTGAAGAGACTCTTCTTTTCCCATTGAGTGTTTTGGATCCCTTGTAAAATATTAGTTGACCATATATGCAAGGGTTTATTTCTGGGCTGTCTATCCTGTTCCATTCATCTGTATGGCTGGTTTTATACCAATACCATACTGTTTTAGTTACAATAGCTTTATAATGTAGTTTGAAATCAGGGAGTGTGATGCCTCCAGCTTTGTATTTAGTTCCCAGGATTGCTTTGGCTATCTGGGGTCTCTTCTGGTTCCATATATATTTGATGGTTGTTTTTTTCTATTTCTGTGAAAAATGCCATTTGAATGTTGATAGATATTGCATTGAATCTGGAGATTGCTTTGGGTAGTATGGACTTTTTAACAATATTCTTCCAATCCATGAGCACAGAATATCTTTGTACTTATTTGTGTCTTTGTCAGTTTTTTTCATCAATATCTTATAGTTCCTAGTGTATAGATCTTTAACCACCTTGGTTAAATTTATTCCTAGGTAGTGTATTTCTTTTTTGTGTGCGTGTGATGCTATTATAAATGGGACTGTTTTCTTAAATTCTCTTTCTGATAATTCATTGTTAGTATGCACAAACACAACTGGTTTTTGTATATTGAGTTTGTATCCTGCAACTTCACTAAATTCATTTATTAGTTCTAACCATTATTTGGTGGAGTCTTTTGAATGTTCTTTATGTAATATCACATCATCTGTAAATACAGAAAATTTTATTTTATCCTTTCTGATTTGGATGGATTTTTTTTTTTTTTTTTTTTTTTTTTTTTTTTTTTTTTGCCTGATTGCTCTGGCTAGGACTTGCAGTACTATGTTGAATAGAAGTAACAAGAGTGAGCATCCTTGTCTTGTTCCAGATCTTAGAGGAAAAGTTTCAGCTTTTAACCATTGAGTATAATATTAGCTGTGGGCTTGTCATATATGGCCTTTATTATGTTGAGGTACATCCCCTCTCTAGCAAGATTCTTGAGATATTTCATCGTGAAAAGATTTTGAATTTTGTGAAATGCTTTCTCTGTGTTGATTGAGATGATTATATGATTTTTATTCTCCATTTTGTTAATGTGGTGTATCACAATAATTGATTTGTGCATGTTGAACCATCCTTGCATTTCTGGAGTAAATTCCACTTGATTATGGCATGTCATCCTTTTAATGTATTGCCAAATTCAGTTTGCTAATATTTTGATGATGATTTTTGCATCTATGTTTATTGGAGACATTGGCCTGTAATTTTCTTTTCTTGAAGTGTCTTTGGTTTGGGTATGAGGTTAATGCTACCCTCGTAAAATGAGTTTGGAAGTCTTCTCTCCTATTTTTTTGGAATAGTTTGAGAAGGATAGCTATTAATTCTTTTTTAAATGTTTGGTAAAATTGACCAGTGAAGCTATCTGTTGGATGTTATTTGTTGGAAAATTTTTGATTACAGATTTAACCTCCTTATAGCAATTAGTCTGTTCAGATTTTCAATATCTTCATGAATCAGTCTTGGTAATTTGTGTGTTTCTAAGAATATATCCATTTCTTATAGATTGTCCAATTTGTTGGCATATAATTGTTCATAGTAGTCTCTTATGATTCTTTGTATTTCTGTGGTATCAGTTATAATGTCCCCTCTTTCATGTCTAATTTTGTTTATTTGAGTCCTCTCTCTTTTTTTCCTTGGTTAGTCTGGCTAAAGGCTTGGAAATTTTGTTTATCCTTTCAAAGAACCAACTCTTAGTTTCATTGATCCTTCCTATTGTCTTTTTAGTCTCTGTTTCATTTATTTACACTCTTTGTATTTCCTTCCTTCTATGGACTTTGGGCTTAGTTCTTTTTTCTAGTTCCTTATGTCATAAACTTAGGTTGTTTATTTGAGATCTTTCTTGTTTCTTAATCTAGGCATTTATCTCTATGAATTTTCTCAAAGAACTACTTTTGCTGCACAGCATGAGTTTGGTATATTGTGCTTTCATTTTCAGTTATTTCAAGATATTTTTATTGCACTTTGATTTCATCTTTAACCCATTGATTGTTCAGAAGTGTATTGTTTAATGTCCACATATTTGTAAATGTTCCAGTTTTCTTCTTGTGACTTCTAGTTTCTTACCATTGTGGTTAGAAAAGATACTTGATATGGTTTCAATCTCCTTAAATTTATTAAGACTGAGAAGAATGTGTTCTGTGGCTTTTGAATGGAACGTACTATAAATGTCTGTTAGGTCCATCTGCTCTAACGTAGCTTGGGTTCATTTTCTTATTGATTTTCAGTCTATGTGATCCATTCGCTGTTGAAAGTGGGCTATTGAAGTCCCCTAATATGATTGTATTGAAATTTATCTCTCTCTTCAGATAAGTTAATATTTGCTTTAAATATTTAGGTGTTCCTCTGTTGGGTGCATGAATATTTATTAATGTAATGTCCTCCAGATGAATGGACCCGTTTATAATTATATAATAACCTTCTTTGTCTCTTGTTACAGTTTTTTTGGTTAAAAGTCTGTTTTGTCTGATACAAGTATAGCTACCCCTGTTTCTTTCTGCTTCCATCTGCATGGAATATATTTTTCCATCCCTTCAGTTTCAGCCTATGTGTGCCCTTAAAGCTAAAGTGAGTCACCTGTGGACAGTATGTAGTTGGGTCTTGTTTTTGTAACCATTCTGTCACTCTATGTCTCTTGATTGGAGAATTTAGTTCATTTCTATTTAAAGTAATTATTGACAGGTATGGACTTACTATTGCCATTTTGTCAATTGTTTTCTGGTTGTTCTATACATCCTCTCTTCTTTTCTTCCTCTTCTGTTCTCTTCCTTTGTGACTTGATGATTTTCTGTAGTGATATGCTTAGAAGCCTTTTTCTTTATCATCTGTGTATCTACTATAAGTTTTTGCTTTGTGGTTATCATGAAGCTTACATAAAACATGTTATATTTGTAACAGTCTATTTTAAGCCGTTAACAACTTCAAATGCACACAAAAGCTCTAAATTTTAACTCTCCCTCCTTGCATTTTGTGTTTTGGTGTCAAAATTTACGTATTTTTACTTTGTGTGTCCATTAACAAATTATTGTAATTAAGTTATTTTAATACGCTTGTCTTTTGCTCTTTATACTAGAGTTATAAGTGATTTACCCACCTCCTTTACCACATTAAAGTATTCTGAATTTAATTATATATTTACTTTTACCAATGAGTTTTATACTATCATCTGTTTTCATGTTACTAATTAACATCCTTTTGTTTCAGCTGACGAATCCCCATTAACTTTTCTTGTAAGGCTGGTCTCGTGGTGTTGAACTCCTTTAGCTTGTGTTTGCTTGGAAAACTATTTTTCCTTCAATTCTGAAAGATACTTTTGCAGTGGAGTATTCTCATTGGCAGTTTCTTTCTTTCAGCATTTTCACTAAATCATGCCCCTCCCTTCTGGCTTGCAAACTTTCTGCTAAAAATTCTGATGATAGGGTTCCCTTGTATGTAAAAAGTTGCTTTTCTCTTGCTGCTTTTAAGGTTTTTTTTTTCTTGTTTTTAACTTTTGACAACTTAATTATTGTGTATCTCGGTGTGGCTCTCTTTGGATTTCCTCTTATTTGAAATTCTGTTGGTTTCCTGCATCTGAAAGTCTGTTTGTTTATCTAGGTTAGGGAAATTTTCAGTCATTATTTCTTTGAATAAGCTTTCTGCTCCTTTCTCTCTACTTCTGGGATCCCTTATAGTTTGAATATTGGCTGCTTGATGATGTCCCATAAGTCCCTTAAGCTATCTTCATTTTTTTCATGCATTTTTCCTTTCACTCCTCAATTGGATAAATTCTACTGCCTTGTCTTTTAGTTTGCTGATCTTCTCTTTTGGTTGATCTAGTCTGCTGTTACACCTTTCTATTGAATTTTTCAGTTCAATTATTATATCATTCTGCTCTGTGATTTCTCTTCGGTATTTCTTAATATTTTCTTTCTCTTTGTGGAAATTCTTCCTTTGTTCATGCATTGCTCTCCTGACCTTGATGAGCATCTTTACCAGCATTATTTTGAACTCTCTATCAGGTTAAATACTAAAGTTTGTGTCATTAAGATCTGTTTCCGGAGAATTATCTTGTTCTTTTATTTGAAACACATTCCTTTTTATTCATTTTCCTTGACTGTCTGTGTTGTTTTCTATGCATGAAATAGAGCAGCCACATTTCCCAGTCCTTACAGAGTGCTCTCATATAGGAGATGAACCTCATCAATCAGTCCAGCCTAAGACCCTGATTTTCTTTCAAGACTTTGTAATTGACCAAGCTGCCCTCTTTGTTCTTAGTGACTTACAGTAGTTTAGAGTGTGCCAAGACCTGTCAGTGTCCCTAGAGAGAGGATCGCATTCAGTATCTAGAATGTGGACCCCCTTAGGTGGAAGGGAATGTATGTAGTTAAGTCCATTTCACAGAGAAACCGGAGATGGGTATTTTTCTTCCTGCTTCCTCTGTACTGGATCCAGGTGTATAGCTGTGGGGGTTACCTGTAATTGCCATAGTCCTGTTGGACCTGTGAAGGGAAGCCCCACTGGCTGTCAGCGCCAGACATACCAGGGACTTGCCCCTTGTGCAGCAGCTGCAAAAGCTGGGACACAGACATATGTACAAGCTTCTTCCAGGAAGATATTGGTGACTTGGAGCAGGCTACCAGGAGTCAATGAGAAAGGTGTTTGTTAGTTTCCCTGGTTTCCAGGAATTTCCAGCTAGCCCCTGTATGTGTGCTAAATCAAAAGGCCTAAATCTCAGGCAGCAGCTTTCAGAGTATGCAGATGGACTCCTTTTGGGGGAAAGACTAGGAGTTGGGCAATTTTGCTTGCTCCCTCTGTACTGAACCCTGGGAGAATAGCTCTATTGCAAGCACTTGCATACCCATTAACAACTATTCCTTTTTTTGCTATAGTCTTACAGATACAAGCCTCATTGGCTTTAAGAAATAGATGTTTTAGGGGCCTATACCTCAACTGAGAGTTCTAAAAGTTTGGGTATTAAATATTGGAGCAAACGCTTTGCTCCTCAAGGAGAATCCGGAAATGAGGAGTTCCCTTCCAATTGTATGGTGCTGTGCAGGGGTGGAGTTTATGGCATGTGTATATCTCAGCCTTTTCTACCCATTTTGATGTGGGCAATTTTCTAATTTGCTTGATGTGTAGGAATTGTTCCCTAGTTTCAGATTTCTTTCAGAGGTAATTGCTCTTTGTGTAGCCATAGATTCAGTGTGTACATAGGAGGGGAATTCGGGAGCCTCCTATATTGCCATCTTGGTTGACCACTCTGTTCATAATTATCTTGGTCACACCTTTAGATACTCATGGATTTTTAACTGAAGCAATTAAGGAGGATTGAAGAATTTGGTTCCTTTAATGTGTATGCTAGCACTATTATAAAACCAGAAAAAAATTAGCTACCATGAACTTTGTTGACATGTATTCCAAATTGAACTATGAATGTTAAGTACTCACCCAGTATCAGTTATATCTGGTATCACTGCTTCTAGTAATCAAGAATTATTTTGATTACTTCTAGAACCTGAGTTATTTTTTTCCTTTTTTCACATTCTTTGTTTTGTTCTTTTATCAAATCATTCCAAAAAGAAAAAATAAATCTGATTAAAATGAGAACATATAAAATAGTATAGCAGGAACAGGAAAAAAAAGCAAGATAACAGCAGAGAAAATATAAATTAGAGGGAGAGGTTAACACAAGTTAGAGTTGAAAATATAACACAAATGTGCAGTCTGTAAGAGCATAAATCCTTGATCTAGTTGTGCCCTGACTCGGCTTTAAGCTTCCTGGTGTTCAGAATAAAAAGAGACTCAATTATAGTTTGATGAGGAGAAAACATGCTGTTTTCCTAGTTCTAATACTAAAAAACGCGTATGGATCTTTGCAAAGGGACTTAAATACAATCTCTACAGTAAGTGCCATAATATATCTCATAAGACTGCTTTTCCTACTACCCCTCAACGAAAACTAAGATCAAAACCTTCCAAAATAAACTCGGTGAAACTCTTTCTGCATATAGTCAAAATAATGTGGCGCAACTACAGAGTTTTTCGATGGTCAAGCTTGATCAGAAGAAAAGCTTACAATATTGTTATAGGTGATATGGAGAAGAGCCCCTACAGTGGGTACTTGAGGTATAAAAATAACATTAAACTCCTCCACATAGTGAAAAGCTGGATTGGAGGAATCTGTGTGCTTAGGCAGAGAAATGGCAGATGATTTCAATGTGGATGGGTACGTCACAGGTATTCGAAAGCATATCTGTAAAATAAGGACTCTGAGCCATAGGAGCAATCCAACAGAAGAACCTGGGATCTTTTACCATAGATCAAATTTTCTCAAAGTATTTTCCTTGGCCTACTAACATCACGTGATAAGGTCTGAAAAGGGTTCCAGTGTCAAATAAGTTTGGAAAATATTGCATACCAGTTCCATCTCTTGGAAAATTGGTAGTAGTATTACATGGTAGTACTACACAATACTACACAGCACAGTAATACATTAGAGACCTGTAATAAAGGAATCTGATTAACTTTTCTTTGCCTAGTGTTTCCCAAACTTATTTGATCATCAAATCCACGTTAACATTTGGTGTGACTAATATTCTATAAAACAGACGCTGAAAAATATCTCATAGTTTCTGATGACATTGACTCAATGTTATTAAGATTAAAATCACTTTAAAAAACATCACTGTGAGGAATGTCCTAGGAAACAAAACAGTAGACATTAACTCAAACTCTTGCACACCCACAGCCAAAATAGGATTCTGGTATATCTACTTTAAACAAGTATTAAGTGGACATACGGCTTCCTCAGAACCTCAGAAGGCTAATGAAAATGTATATATTGGATGTTTATAACATGGAAGGTAATCAGAAGTCAAAATTCTTTTCTATACTATAAAATCTGTTTGGTAAGTTGATTTTTAAATGAATTTTCAAATGCCGTAGGTTGTGAATTCAGGGAAAATATGGGAGTCTGTTTTCTTTGTTTTTCAAGTGAGGTATTCTCATAAAGTTTTAAAAGTCCAGTTTGCAGCTTAGGACTTTTCTTTGATACGTACACAAATGTACGACTGTATTTTGTCAATGGCCTTTGTGTAGAGGCACATGTTAATTTTCTGGGAACACTGAAGTTCTGTCAAGAGCAAAGAGCCATCCTGCATATCCTAGTTGATATGAATGTTCAGTGGGAAACAGTTTCATATCTCACTTGAATCAAGCAGAGAAACCTCCTAAACGATTGGTCAGTCAAATGACCAGAAAATTCTTAAATCTGGTTATATTAATTTCCTAGACCAATAAGGGGCATTTTAGGTAGAACAACATTGATTATCTCATATTCTAGCTTCAATTTCCTCCACTGTAGGAATTCCTCAGCAGTCTTTCCTCAGCAGATTCCACACACGTATTCCTGCCCTGCTATCTGAAGATGAACCTACAGTGTGGCATCTCAGCTTCAAGGGAAATTTTAACTGTTTGATGCATGTAGTTAAATCAGTGATGCAGTTCCTGTTGTATCCTATTGAAGACCAACCTGAAATATCCTTAAAAAAGTTTTTGAACTTGGAGGTCAGATGACCTGAGCACAGTTTTTGATGCTACCAGTTACTGGCTGTACGGTGTTGCATAATCTTCTTGGAGTCTTCCTTTTCCATAAAAACTCACCTTATTGTAGCATAGTCGTTGGTATCGATTCTGATAGTGGTTGTGAAATTTCTGGGTAAATAAAGCACTGACCAGATATATGCTTCCCTGCGTTCAGAAAAGAAAAGCTTTCTGACACTTCTGGGTCACTTATTCTCTTTTAATGGTCTTTTCTTTAGACCCACCAGTGTGAGACTGTCAAGGTCTAGGTAAAAATGTGTTCTTCCCCATATACAAGAAGCTTAGATGCATAGTTGCAAATAGCATGCTCAAAAAGGCTTTATTAATTTTAAAATAAGAACAAACACTTCAAGCTGGATAACTGGCACTGCTTGTGTCATGTCTAACTTACTGTAGTAAAACCATTCTTCTCCTAGGAATCAGGCCAATTTTGGGGGTTGTTTGCAAAGACCAGGCACATTTATCAGGACCCTTCTTCAGAAACACATGTGGGCTGTAAGCAATGTATTTCCTGGCTTCTGACATGAGCTAAACATCTGGAAAAGGCAAAGTTGTAATGAAACTGTGCATTGGCTGTGTTCGTCCACATTTCTTTGCAAAGGCAAGGCAAGGCTGGCGCCCGTAAGGCACCACTCTCATCTATAAAGTGGAGGTTCTTTTGCAGGCCCAGATGTATCTAAGGGTGGAGTGGAGGGATGGGGACCACTGCCAGACCTTCCTGGTCCTCTCCTGCAGAATGGTCAGGGAGAGGTACAGAGAACGGCTCTTCTATTCTTCTCTAGACATGATTTTAACAGAGGAGTGTTTTTTATCCTCAAACGCCTCCCTTGCCTTCTTAAAATCGATAACCAACGTATTAGTTTCCTATTGGTGGTAATTCCTAAATTACCACAAACTTAGTGGCTTAAAACAATGCAAATTAATTAGTTTACAGTACTGGAAGTCAGAAACCCTAAAATCAAGGTGTTGGCCGGGCTGCCTTCCTTCTGAAGGCACTAGGGGAGAATTGGTTTCCTTGCCTTTTCCAGCTTTTAGAGGCTGCCTGCACTCCTTGGCCTGTGGCCCTCCATCTTCAAGGTCAGCAGCAGAGTATGTTCAAATCTTCTCTCTCTCTTTCTCTTTCTTTCTCTCTCTCATCTCTCCTGTCATCACATCTCCTCCTTTGACTCTGACCCTCGTGTCTTCTTCTTATAAGGCCTCTTGTGATTACATGGGTCCACCAAGGTAATAGAGGATAACCATTCCATCTCAAGCTCCTTCCCTTAGTAACATCTGTGAAGACCCTCTTGCCATCTAATCTGGGGATGAGAATATGCACATCTTTGGTAGGGGGTGGTGGGGGATGGGGCATTATTTTATCTACTGCCACCATGTTGGTTGTTTTGATTGCTTTTTAAAATAGTTTCATCATGTGTAAATTTGGGGCAATTATATTCATCTCCTGGAGATACAGAGTTCATGAGATAGGTTGGCTTCAGCATCACAGCAAAGTGCTTGGATGGTGGCCATTAGAAGATTTACTTTTTGTAAGTGCTCTCAATTCAGAGGTGCAAAGTCTAGATTCTGTACCCACTACCGACTATGTTACCTGAACAGGCCACTTTGCCTCTTTGGCCTCAGTGTTTGCATCTTTACGTGCGTCGCTTGAGTTTTCTCATCAGCTTGTGAATGATGACTCAAGTTGCAATAGGACTCCACCTATAAAAGAAAGCACTTACAAGCTTCTTACAGTGTCACCTACTTATTTGTAGGAGTGTTAAGGTGGTGTTTTGCATGTATCCACGCATCAGTTCTCCCAAGTGTTCCCACTCTGGGCCCTTTTTACTCAGGTCCAGAGAAGAAAGCAGATAATCTGTAGGATAGGAAATAGTTGAAGATATGACAACCTCAATGGGGAATATTAGAGGGGTCAAAAAGTAAAGGATTTCATCGACAGTGCAAATAATTTCAAGTTAGCAGTCTCAGAGAGAAGGATCATGAAAAAATGTCACAGCTCCAGAAAGGCAGACAAGATGGAAACCATTATTCAGTCATCATTCTTTCATCTTAAGGCTGCTTCTATACTGAGCCAATCTGTCTCCTGTAAATGCTCCCAAGTTTAATTGGCCAATACTTTCTCCAAAAGCACTCATGGATAGCATGTTTCTCTTCAACATTTTTTTCTACATCACTGCATTTACTGATTGCATCTTTATGAGGATAATTTATATCCCACCTAAAAAGAATTTGTGGCAGCTGACACGAAAACTTAAAAGCGGTGACGTCTAGAGGGAAGTAACAGATGAAGCAGGAAGAGTAGTCAGGCAGAAGCATAAAAAAATTTGCCAGAAATAAAGGCAGAGGGAAACTGTTGCACTAAGTACAAAACTGAATTCTGTGCTTCCTGGCAGAGCAAACAGGTAAATGAAAGGAATCATGCAGCACTTTGACAGAAGAGACAAGTCTTTTTTCTCAGTCTAAACTCTAACTTAGTTCTGCATCTCATTGGTGTCATTGAACAAAATAATGGACAGTGGACAGGGCCCTTAAGAGAAGTTTTTACCAAATTAGTTTGCCTTATAGTAATAATAATGGTGGTGATGGTGGTCATGTTTGGCCAGGAAAATCTTTTTCCTGTTGCTCGAGTTTCCATGAGGAAAGATGAGCACTCCTAGCCTCTTGCCTTATTCCTTAATTCTCCCCAGCGTAGAAAGCCTGGGTGGGTGACAGCCACTGTCCACTCTCCTCACATATGTGAAGCACACCTACCAGTGGCCCAGGCATGAGGAATTTGGTCTCTTTTTCCCTTTTTCTCTCTCTGGAATGGCAAGAGGCAGTGACATGGGAAAGTAGGCTGGCTCTACTCATTGAAAATATCCCGGAATAGTTTAAGGTCTGGATTCAAGACTGGGGAATGGAGTGGTCAATCCCCATTTGACTCTTCCAGTTATAGTTTCTAGTAATGATGACATTTTCCCTGTTTACACTTTTTTCTTATTTCTCAATAGCTTCAAAATTCCAGTAGAATAGAGAAGTGATATTTATTTTTTTCTTGGTCCTTTCAGTTGCCCACCAAAATCTGTTTCTTCTTTTTCCACAGAAATAGAGTTGTTGCTGGGCAGATGGTGGCAGCCAGGTGTGACCATAGGACTAAGTTCATGGGTACCGAATGTGGGCAGAAGGAATGTATGCACCTTCTGACTTAAGCTCTCAAAGATCCTTGGCCTGGACAAGGTCCTTCCTTTCCTTTCTCCTGGTAGGAAGAAGCAATGGCTGGAGCCTACTGAGGATAGAAGAGCTGCCCCACCAGCCTGGGTGGCATTCTGGAGCAGAGCCCACTCATATGAGACAAAAGTCTATTTTTGAAACAACTCATTCTTTGATCTCTTCATTATAGCAAGTTGGTCTTTAGCTAATACAGACTCCAAAAACAGTACGAGCTAACAATTCTTTAACACCTTTCTTGAGTTTTCTAAAAAACTTTTTTTATTGTATATTGGCGCATAGTTGATTAACAATGTTGTGTTAGTTTCAGGTGTACAGCACAGCGATTCAGTTATACATATACATGTACCTATTCTTTTTCATATTCTTTTCCCATTTAGGTTATTACAGAATATTGAGCAGAGTTCCCTGTGCTATATAGTAGGTCCTTGTTGGTTATCTATTTTAAATATAGCGGTGTGTACATGTCTATCTCAAACTCCCAATCCATCCCTCCCCCGCACCCTTTCTCCCCCGGTAACCATAAGTTTGTTCTCTAAGTCTGTGAGTCTATTTCTGTTTTGTAAATAAGTTCATGTGGATCATTTTTTTTAGATTCCACATATAAGCGATATCATACATTCGTCTTTCACTGCCTGACTTACTTCACTTAGTATGATCACCTCCAGGTCCATCCATGTTGCTGCAGATGGCATTATTTCATTCTTTTTAATGGCCGAGTAGTATTCCACTGTATATATGTACCACATCTTCTTTATCCATTCATTTGTCGGTGGACATTTAGGTTGCATCCATGTCTTGGCTATTGTAAACAACGCTGCAATGAACATTGGGGTGCATGTATCGTTTTGACCTATGTTTTTCTAGGGATGTAAGCCCAGGCGTGGGAATTGCTGGATCATAGGGTATAGCTCTATTTTTAGTTCTTTAAGGAACCTCCACACTGTCCTCCATAGTGGCTGTACCAATATACATTCCCACAAACAGTGTAGGAGGATTCCCATTTCTCCACACCCTCTCCAGCATTTATTGTCTGTAAGACTTTTTGATGATGGCCGTTCTGACTGGTGTGAGGTGATATCTCGTTTTAGTTTTGATTTGCATTTCTCTAATAATTAGTGATGTTGAGCATCTTTTCATGTGCCTCTTGGCCATCTGTATGCCTTCTTTGGAGAAATGTCTTTTTAGGTCTTCTGCCCCTTTTTTGATTGGGTTGTTTGTTTGTTTGTTTGTTTTGCGGTACGCGGGCCTCTCACTGTTGTGGCCTCTCCCGTTGCGGAGCACAGGCTCCGGACGCACAGGCTCAGCGGCCATGGCTCACGGGCCCAGCCGCTCCGCGGCATGTGGGATCTTCCCGGACCGGGGCACGAACCCGTGTCCCCTGCATCGGCAGGCAGACTCTCAACCACTGCGCCACCAGGGAAGCCGGTTGTTTGCTTTTTGATATTGAGCTGTGTGAGCTGTTTGTAAATTTTGGAAACTAATCCCTTGTTGGTCGCATCATTTGCAATTATTTTCTCCCATTCTGTGGGTCGTCTTTTCGTTTTGTCTGTGGTTTCCTTTGCTGTGCAAAAGAGTGTAATTAGGGTCCCATTTGTTTGTTTTTATTGCCTTTACTTTAGGAGATGGCTCAAAAAAGATACTGCTGCGACTCACATCAGAGTGCTCTGCCTATGTTTTCCTCTAAGAGTTTTATATTATCCAGTCATACATTTAGGCCTTTAATCCATTTTTAGTTTGTTTTCGTGTATGATGTTAAAAAATGTTCTCATCTCATTTTTTACATGTAGCTAACCAGTTTTTCCAGCACCATTTATTGAAGAGACTCTCTTTCCTCCATTGTATAGTCTTGCCTCCTTTGTTGTACATTAATTGACAATAGGTGCATGGGTTTATTTCTGGGCTTTCTATCCTGGTCCATTGATCTATATTTCTGTTTTTGTGCCAGTACCATACTGTTTTGGTGACTTTAGTATAGTCTGAAGTATAGTATAGTCTGCAGTCAGGGAGTCTGATTCCTGGCTCTGTTTTCTTTCTCAAGTTTGCTTTGGCTATTGAGGGACTTTTGTGTTCCCATACACATTTTAAGATTTTTTGTTCTAGTTCTGAGAAAAATGCCATTGGTAATTTGATAGGCATTGCACTGAATCTGTAGATTGCCTTGGGTAGTATAGTCATTTTGACAATTTGATTCTTCCTATCCAAGGACATGGTATATTTTTCCAACTGTTTGTGTCATCTTCAATTTCTTTCATCAGCATCTTATAGTATTTGGAGTACAGGTCTTTTGTCTCCTTAGGTAGGTTTATTCCTAGATATTTTATTCTTTTTGATGCTATGGTAAATGGGATTGTTTCTTTAATTTCTCTTTCTGACATTGAATTGTTAGTATATAGAAGTGCAATGGATTTCTGTGTGTTAATCTTGTGTCCTGCAACTTTACTGAATTCATTGATGAGCTCTAGTAGTTTTCTGGTAGCATCTTTAGGATTTTCTGTGTATAGTATCATGTCATCTGCAAACAGTGATAGTTTTACTTCTTCTTGTCCAATTTTGGTTCCTTTTATTTCTTTTTCTTCTCTGATTGACATGGCTAGGACTTCCAAAACTATGATGAATAAAAGTGGCAAGAGTGGACCTCCTTGTCTTGTTCCTGATCTTAAAGGAAATGCTTCCAGCTTTTCACCATTGAGTATAATGTTTGTCATATATGGCCTTTATTATGTTGAGGTATGTTCCCTCTGTGCCCACTTTTTGGAGAGTTTTTATCGTAAATGGGTGTCAAATTTTGCCAAAGTCAAAAGCTTTTTCTGCATCTATTGAGATGATCATATGGTTTTTATTCTTCAAATTGTTGGTGTGTGTATCACATTGATTGATTTGTGGATATTGGAAAATCCTTGCATCCCTGGGATAAATCCCACTTGATCATGGTGTATGATCCTTTTAATGTATTGTTGGATTCAGATTACTAGTATTTTATTGAGGATTTTTGCATCTATATTCATCAGTGATACTGGTCACTAATTTTCTTTTTTGTGGTATCGTTGTCTGGTTTTGGTATCAGGGTAATGGTGGCCTCATAGAGTGAGTTTGGGAGAATTCCTTCCTCTGCAACTTTTTTTGGAAGAGTTTCAGGAGGATAGGTGTTACCTCTTCTCTAAACGTTTAATAGAATTCGCCCGTGAAGCTATCTGGTCCTGGAATTTTGTTTGTTGGGAGTTTTAAAGTCACAGTTTCAATTTCCGTACTTGTGATTGGTCCTCTTTAACACTTATTGTCATGTGCCAGTGTCTGTGCTGAGCACTTTGCATGTATTATGTCATTTGGGTCTCATGAAGAGCCTATAAGGTAAAGTCATTACATCTTCTTTTTACAGAGGAAGGAATGAAGGCACAGAAGGTTAAATGAGCAATTTATACTACACATATGGCAAGGGAGCAGAGTCAGAGTTCAAACCCAGTGCCCCGTGCCCTGAATCTTAAACATCATGGTGTCTTTGCTCTTTACAAGGACTTGGAACAGAGACTTAAAGGCAGGGTTTCAGAGCTATTTCCATGGAAAGTCAGAATAATGTAACTTGAGGATAGAAAATGCTTCAGGTTTGGCATGCTCCCCCTCTCAAATAACAGTCGTCTCTGTAGTCA
Organism: Neophocaena asiaeorientalis asiaeorientalis; assembly: GCF_003031525.2. Taxonomy (NCBI): domain Eukaryota; kingdom Metazoa; phylum Chordata; class Mammalia; order Artiodactyla; family Phocoenidae; genus Neophocaena; species Neophocaena asiaeorientalis. The sequence continues at coordinate 144,483 of NW_020175410.1, forward strand.
AAACAGGAGGCAGTCAACAGAGGAAGGATGAACATTTTACTTGAAAGGGCAAGCAGAACCCATCAGGGTAAGTGCTGGAGACCGTTCTCCGAGGGTCTCTTGTGTTTCTGCATGTGTTGCAAGCAGAGGCACTGACTGCTTTTGTTGTGAACCATCTTTGCAAGGATGTTTGTATAGTGAACAGCCTTAGAACATAGTGACAGTGTCTCCCTTCAGAGTAAAGGGTCAGGCATGTGTACTGCTGTCATGAAAGATTTGGGTTCCCTAAGGTCAGGGTTCCTTTCCTGTAACTGCATGTGGGGATGTTTGTCTTGCCTTGTGGGGAACCAACACAAATGCTGACACTGGTTGCTGCTACTGTTGCAAGTTATCAAGTGCCCTTTGACTCTGACCCAGGAATCACATGTCTTTCTGCAGCTGGTTAACCTGTTGGCTTGAATGTAGGGTAGAATCTCGGACCATTCACAGTTTACCTTGACAATAAGGTACATTTTTCTATCCCCTTTTAAGTGCAATGAAACACTCAATGTTCAAAGGTAGCTGGTCTGGATTTTCTACATGTCAGTTGGTTGAACAAGGAGGAAGGGAAGTGTCTTCCCAGACAATGGAAATTAACATGCTTGAAACAGATATTCATTTAGTCAGAATTCATGTCAACCTAATTCTGAAACACAGAGTTCCGTCTGAGTTCTAAATGTTACGGCAAAGTCCCCAAATTAGATTTCAGTACCCTAAAATGTCAACAAATATGTGGTTTAAAATTTTTTGAAGGTACAACCTGATGGGGAAATGGAGTTGAGATACATTTTTAGACTTTCCACAAGCATTAGGATATCCAGCTCTGTTGGAAAGGAGGGTGAAACTATGATTCTGAATAGAAGGAAAACAAAAATTTCATACATAAAGATTAAAAAATAAAGTTATTTGAATATTTTGATTTCCCTAAGTGGGAAATAAAGCAAACTTCTTGTGCTGAGGAAAGAATACCAGAGCTCAAGATAGGTGAGATCATTTTATCAAGTAATTGTGAGACTTGCACGGGATAGTATCTGGGCCTTGTTTTTTCTTCAAGCATAAAACAGGGGGTATGAAATACATCTCAAAGCTCACATCTAACACGGAAGTTAATGGAATCATAGACTCTCTGAAATAGAAGGAAACAGTAGTGAATTATTTTCTCAGCATAAATTCTAACTGGTGTTTCTGGAGAGAGGAAGATCATTACATTTCAGATCAGCTTATTTCATCTCCAGACATCTTTCAATAATAGAGTCTTCTTTATATTGAGGTAAAATGTGTTAACTTGTAACTTTTATCATTGATCCTGGATTAACTTCTGGACCATAAATGACAAGAATAATCTCTTCCCCCTCACCCTTGCTAGCATATCAATTACTTGAAGGTAGGTCATCACATCAGAGATCACTCTATTCTAATCTATTAATCCCTGATCCCTATAAATTCTTCTATAAATGAGTTTGCGTTCCTTCCTACTTCTGGTTGGTCTTAAACTGTAAGCTGTTTCACGCAGGCCTGTGTACTTTAGACAGCAAAACAGAGTTCTGTCCATTGCTCTTCCTGAAAAAGTTTGCTAGAGGTGGAAGAACTGGTATCAGAAACTGATCTCCAGGGGCTGTGGATGCTGTCCAAGGTGGTGGCAGTGGGGTTGGAGATGGGGAAAGGAAGCCAGGGCTGGTTCTGCCTCCTGGAATTTTAAGTCTAAGCTCACCAGCACAGGAAAGCTGATGGGGCAGACTTAAATTCTATCCAAGCACATGGTGATATCCTAAAGATCACATACCACGAGAGAAGGGCAGTTCACCTAATAAACGTGACTTTACTTGTCAGTTGGGAGCCAGAGGATCAGCTGGGATCACGCAAGGAACAGTGTAGCCTGGGCAGGCCTCCCTAGTCTAATAGTTAAATTGTAAGACTATCCTGGTGGTTTTCATATCATATCATCAGAGTAGCTTGTTAAAGATAAGATTCTCAGGCCTACAAATTGGATTCAGTGAGCATGGGGTGTCCACAAGTCTAATTTTCAATAGCTCTCTCCATAGACAGAGATGCAGATGGCCCATGGACACTCAGTAAAATACACTGTTTCTGGTTCTTTTGACATCAGAGACACCAAGTCCTGAGGGCCCCACCATAGGTCCCACCATGATGGAGTAAAATAGAGAACTATTCAGCTGGGTGCTTTAAGGTCAGCCTAGAATGGCCCCCTGTAGGCCCGGATGGCTAAATGTTTGTTGAATGAATGCTCCTCCCTGCTCCTCCTCTCTAACCACTCCCAAATCCTTGTTTGTTGAAACCATTTTTGTTTTCAATTTTGAAACTTCTCTCAATCCCTACAACCAGTCTCTCCCTACACGCTCCTGTCAGATCTTCGGTAGAAGTTCTTTTCCTTCCCATTCTGTCTTTTCTTACTGCAAGTTGGCAGATCATTCTTGCCGAGTTCCTAACTATAGTTTGAATCTAAAGTGTCTCAGATTATAAGTACAGAAGCAAAGAATTCCATTGTCCAGTGGGACTGACTACTGTGGTAATAGAGAGGGCCAGATGCGAGGATTCGGTTTGAGCTCCTAGAAGATGGAAGTGGAGGTGTTAACAAAAATGGTAGGAGAATCTCTAGACTCAGGAGGGAAAATGAGGCATTCAGTTTTGTTCAAAGACAATTTAAGGTGCTGGTAGGATATTTAAAAGAAAACTATACTATATTACATATTGTACAAAATACACCATTGGAAATCTGGGCCAGGAACTCAGAAAAGAGGTCTAGGTTACATATTGGGTTATACACAGTGATTTGATTAGGTGAGATTATAAAGAGAGAGAGGTATAGGGGGAGGGTAGGAAAAAGGACACAGATCGAACCTTAAAAAAAAAAAAAGCCTATCTGCAGCAATATAGAAGGAGAGGGACCACGAGTAATCCAATCAGGAAACTAATTAGAATACAGTATTACAGAAGCCAAGGTAAGAAAGTATCAAGGAAAGAAGATTTCTTGACTTAATAGAACATTTGTACATACAAATTGGTAGTAGTTAAATTCACACTGAAGATTTAAGCAATAAGAGGTCAGTGATGAATAAAGCAAATTGTAGCAAGCTGCTCTATTCAGATGTAAAACAATAAAAATGAATGAGTGAATGGATGCATGGAAAAAGAAAAAAGAATGAAGTAGCAGTTTGATTTGTCCTTAGAAGAAAATGGATGATGCTTGCTGGAGAAACCAACACATTCAGTGACTGAAAATGCAAGAAGAAGGAGTTAAGGAAAATCTGAGAGGATAATTGATAGCAACATAAAAGTAAAAAAGGAGGAAACTGAAAATTATATCAGACTTTTTTGAGTCAAGTTGGAGATAACGTCACTGGAGAGACTGAGAAGGTGAAGATACCGTGGGTGGCTGGCAGTGGGGGTGGGATAGATAATAGAATGATGGGTTAACCAAGGCAGAAGTCTATTTATCTCTTGTATAAAAGAAGTCACAAGGTACACAGACAGGGTTTCTTTGGTGGTTCCAAACATGTGGCTCCACGTCATGAGGGACCCTGGCTCATCCTGTTTTCAATTCACCATCCTAGTTTATGGCTTCTATCTTCATGGTTCAAGAGAGCTGCTAGATCTCCAATGATCACACCCACGTGTGCTGGCTAGAAAGGAAAAGCAGAAAAGCAAAAACGGCTCCTTGCAGCTGCATTAGGTCTCTTTCAGCAGCCTTTTTGGGAAGTATCACAAAAGTTTTGCTCTCATATATTTGGCCAGAACTTTTATCAGCTACACCTATTCACAAAGGAGGCTGGAAAATATAGTTTTGTTCCCTCATTGTGACCAGAGAAATGTCAGGGTTCTCTTACAAAGAAGGAAGGGAAGATGATGGTGGTGTTCGGTAACTGTCAGTTTCTGTCACAGACATGGTGAAACATCTGTGATGAGGCCATTATTCCAGTTTTGTCACTTTTCCTAGCAAAACTGGTTATCAGGAAAAGAAATGTTTTGGCCGGGGCTATGGACTGGAGTGGCAGTTTCCAATAAGGAAGTGAGCAATTCCAGACTACAAGCAAACATACTGCTGAAACCCGGATACTGAGGTCCAGGCAGATGGACTGAAAAAGCACAATGGGTACTCATGGGGCTAGAGAGCACAAGGAACGCAGAGAGCTAGTTGAATAAAGAAGAAAGGAATGGGAAAGTGGAAGAAAGATGGTGTGATGAGAAGAGGAGATTTCAAGTTGGCAAAAATAAGGCAGTTACAAATGCTCAAAGTATGAGATGTGATTATTCTTGGCTGGAATGGAAAAATAGGTTATTATATTGACGTGTAGTAGTTATGGAAACAAGGCTAGAGGGATCATTGATAAGGATGATATCAGGACTTGAAAGTGGAAAGCAACACTGAACTAGAGACTAAAAACCTAGATATTCATGAGATCAGAAGTAAACAGAATGAGGAGTAGGGTCAATGTAGAGATTCACCTACAACTGAGGAGAAGTTGATTGGAAATCGCAGGGAAATATTAGTAATGGCAGACATTTATTGAGTACTTGCTATGTGACAAACAAGAAACTGTGTTTTTAATATAAAAATGATTTTTAAATTTACTATTTAGGAATAATTTTAGATTTACATAATAGTTGTGAAGATACAGACTTTCTTTCTTCCCTTCATCCGTCTTCCTCTAAACTTAACCTCTTACATAACCGTGGTGCATTGGTAAAGCTAGTTAATGACAGTGGTACAGTACTATTAACTAAACGTGATTCGGCTTTCTTCACTTGTTCCACTAATGCCTCTTTTCTATTGCAGAATGCAATCCCACATACCCTGTTGTACTTTGTATTTCGTGGTCATGCCTCCTTAGTCTCCTCCGACCTGTGATGTCTCAACATCTGTCTCTCTTGACCTTAACATTTTAAAGAATACTCCCAGGAATCTTGTGGAATGTCTCTCAATTTGGGTTTCTCGGACATTTTCCGATGATTAGACTAGGGCTATGCGTGTTTGAGAAAATACCACAGAGCAGAAGTGTGCTGATCATAGAGAGTATCTGTGAGAACACCACGACATAATTGATGTCAAACTCGATCTCTTGGTTAAAGTGGTGCTTGCCAGATTTCTACAATATAAATATTTTTTCCCCTTGCTCTACTGTACTCAGCAAGAGGCTGAGTTTAGCCCACACTCAAGGGGAGGGGTATTAAGCTCCATCTATTGGAAGGCACAGTTACCTATATTTGTGATTTTCCTGTAAGGAAGGTTCGCCCCCTCGTCCCCATTTATTGATTTCTTCAATCATTTATTCATATCAGGATGGACTCACGGATATTTTATTCTTTGGGTTGTAATCCAATGCTTCTATTGTTTTGCTCAAATTGTTCGTTTTGGCAACTGGGAACTGTTTTTACATAATTTATGGAATCCTGGGAGGTGCCTATTACTGTTATCCTTATTTTGTAGATACGGAAACTCAGGCTCAGAGAGTAAGAAACCTTCCCAATGATTCACGTCATGTGTGTGTTGAGGCCAGGTGTCTTCAGAGTCTGTGTGCTTAGCTTTGCTACGCTGCTTAGAGGGAAAGGATGCTCAACGAAAGTAAATCAGAGATAAGGTGTCTTTATTTCACCCTTTTTCAGAGGTGAGATCACAGAGTTTGAGGAGATTCATCATAAAGGTAGTAGTTGCAGAATGGATGAGCTTCCAGAGGGTCAGTATGTAGAGAAAGAAACACACATGGTGGTCAGAACTAAGCCTGTTGCCAGGTGGGAGAGGAGAGTAGCTAACAAAGGCAAATGAGGGAATAAACAGGATGCAGGACAACTAATGTCATAGAACCTAAGGGGGGAAAAAAGTTCATTGAGGGTGCAGGGCCATAGAGAATCAGCCTATGGTAAGAAGGAAGTTAAGTGAACGTCATCAAAGCAGCATAATGGGAAGAAAACAAGATTTCAGGAGACCAACATTATTTGAGAGAAAGGAGGCAAAGAAGTAATTTAATAAGAAGAGGGATGCAGAATCAAGTAATTTTTCTTTTTCCTGGGATAGAGGATGACCTGTACGCAGGGGTGCCCACAGGAGAGAGAAGAGACTCTGAAAGAGGGAGACGGAGTAGCTGAGTGTATGAAAACTGGAAAGGAAGGGTGTTTGTTTTATTTATTGAAGTAGAGTTGATTTACAGTGTTGTGTTAGCTTCTGCTGTACAGCAAAGTCATTCAGTTAAATATAAATACACACGTTCTTTTTTACATTCTTATTCATTATGCTTTATCATAGGATACTGAATACAGTTCTCTGTGCTGTATAGTAGGGCCTTGCTGTTTATCCATTCCAAATACATTCGCTTACATCTGCTGCCCCCAACCTCTGGAAGCAGAGAACAGACTTGTGGTTGCCAAGGGGGAGGGGGTGGGGGAGGGATGGAGGGGCAGGTTGTGGTTAGGGAGAGTGTCCATCTTGGAGGCCGGGGAGCTTCTCCTTCTCCCATGTTGGAGGTTGGCCTAAGAGCAGAGGACAGTGGTATTGTGGAGGTAAAGGTACAGACACACTTAGGATGTGCTGTGGGGTTTTGATGGTTTCAGTCGTATTAGTGCAACTGGAAGCATGGTCCTCTGCGGACACTGGGATAAAACTGGAGAGACATTCCCTAGTCTTGTGAGTAGCTAACATCCCTGGTCAGTGTTTGACAGGCTTGGTGACAAGGGGGCAAGTTGCAGTCATTCATGCTGATGAAGTCATCTGACTGAAAGTAGGGATCAGAAATATTATCTGGATTTTTCTTGACTCTTTAAGATCAAACAGCTGAAACTGAATATATCGTGCACGCAGGCAAAAGACAGTGTTAGTCTTTCTCAAATATTCAGAATTAAGTATGATGCTAATTGGCTATGTTTTTATCGACTTGTTGAGAAAAATACCTAATGGTTAAGAATCAATGTAAAATTAATGTAAAAAAATTGTTACTAGAATGAAAACTTTTTCCCAGGAACTTCTTTTCAACTCTAACTGCAGAATTCTTGGTGAGTGTTTAATAGTTATGAATTTAACACCAAAGGCTTAACATGCCATTTATATTTGTTAGAGGTGTAAGTTTGGGCAATACCTTTTCTAATCTAAGCATAGAATAGAACATGGGTTGTTTAAATTTTTGTCATAAATATTCTTAAAATATTGGCTATTAAAATGGAATGTTGGATTTTAATCTGAGATACAAAACAAATACCACTAGACTATACTACTGATAATACAAGGTTTAAAACAGCATCCATTTCAGAAGCATTTTAACCTATGAGTTACTTGAAGTGTGTTTTTTTTTTATATTCCTGTCAAGGCCAAAATATCCAGGGGCAGAACTTTATAAGAAGTTTATGAATTATTGACTTAACCTATCCTTAAATATTGAAGACTGCTTTCATCTAATATAATTATAACACTATACTTTAAGTACTCACTTCCTTTATAGGGACCAGAAAGAAGAATTTGCATTAAAACATACTATTCATACTTGGTGATTATTTTATTACCATATATATTATTGTGTACAATTTTTTGATAATGAAGGATATTTATTACAAATCATATTTTAAACAAAAATGTATTCATGGCATATGTAAGCATTAACATCTTGAAGGAGAGAATACCCATGAAAACATTTACCTCAAATTTAGTAATACTGAAAAACACTAGTTTGAGCATAGCAATGATTGAAAGCTATATATAATACATTGGAACACTGGTAAATCTTCAGGTACTGTAGGAACAACCTGGCATAGGAAAAAGATCAAATGAGGCACATCACATCCTCAGAAGTGCACATCATCTAAAAATAAATCCCTCAATACAGCAGTACACAAACCATTCTTCCTTTGTTTGGCACTTAGCAGTACAGACAAAGGTGTATTTGGTTTAATGTGATTTTATTATTCTTAGATAAATTTTAGTTACTTTTATAGACAAAAATATACAATATTGCTTTAAGGTTTTTAAATTTTATAAGTGTATACTTGATTGTCATTATATTCACAATTTAAAAAGCCTATTTTTTCCCCCACTAAACCATTCAGTAACATGTGGAAGAGACTAACAAAAATGGTTTATATGAAGACTTTTAATGACAGGTTTAAATGTGAAAATGGAATATTAATCTGGATCACTGGTCTAAATCTTTAGTGACACCTCATGCTGGAAACAAATTATGAAATGTTTTAGACAAATTTATTATTTTCAACTCTTAAATTCTACAGGTTCAAAATTTTGTCTGAAAATGCATAAAACTGATGTAGAAGTCATTTTTATATACATTGATTTACTAAAAAATTTTTAAAAATGTATTTTAATACTACATTTCAGTGTGGGATACCATCATGTTTTTATACAATACGTGCAAAATGTGTCTGTGCCTTTCCAGATGTCCTATTTAAATGAAAGCAAGGCAGATGGTGGCACTTTTAAGTCACCTGAGGATGGTTAAATTAACAGCCTGATTAATTTGCCTTATTGATAACAGAGGTCATTATATCATAGAAACAACCTCATGCTTGAAGTTAGGAGAACTGCATGATTGTCTTTTTCTTAATACCAACTTTTGAAAGAAGTTGGATTCATTATTTGCTATCTTAAAAAGACACACTGATAAAATATGTTAAGACCCAAACAAATTATTTACGTGCATATATAAGGTATGCACTATCTTTAAATGAAAGACAAACTATTTTACAAATAATTTTGTTCATTATAAACTACACAATGCACCATTCTTTTCACTCATACCAATACTTTGCACCAAACATTGCTATATTCAATCTTAACACTCCTCAAATATGAGAAAAACAGTTTCCACTATACTAAGAAGTGAAATTTATAGTGAACATATTCCAACATCTGAAAGGATCATAGATCTACAACAGTTTTTAAAGAATTTATACATATTGAAATGGGTGCTTTACTTACTAAAGAGCTAAAAGTAAAGCTGCTTCTCTTCATTTTAAGTTAAATGCTGTTGCATTTAACAGCAGATTCTTTACACTGCAACATTCAACTATTAAGGTGGAGATTTTAGTAAAGCTAAATGGTGGTATATCTCTTACTTCTGAAAACTGTTGAAATTTTAGTGCTGCTGTCTTATTTCTATGATAATAATTTGGAAAGACATCTTCCCTTTCAAAATTTTTCAACATAAGGCACACGGCAACATTGAAGTCTAGAAACAACGAGATTAAACAACGAGATTAAACAATTAACTTTTCAACCATTTTTTGCCCTCTACCTGAAGAAAGTGGGTGAGTAGCGCAGTTAAAACATGCCTGGATTAATAGAAATGACTGAATTTAAGAAACACTGATAATATTTGTCTGCGGAATGTTAATTGATTTTAAAAAGAGAAAGTATATTTTATATAAAACATACTCCTACAGTGTTATAGGTAGAAAAAATTGTGAGGCACTTACATTACCAAGGAAGGAGGAGAGCACTGAGATTATCTTTTTATAAAAGCACCAAACCACTCATTTTAAGATCTGAGATAAAAGCAGAAGCTACAAATAGAAGAAAATAGTTCATATTTGGTACACTAATAAGAATGTTGAAGTTCAAAACTCGAAGTATTTCATTTTATTCTGACAGAAATAATTCCAACGGAGAAAAAGTTCATATTTAAAAGTGTCATAATGTCCCCCTGAATAAGTTTTGTCTATTCTGTGGTATCTCAGAATACTATAAAGTGTAGATTATTTCACTCCTCGGTGGCAGCATACTTTCTATTTTAATGATGGTAATATATGTAATTAACTCCTCTTATAAAATCATTAAAATTTGGTTTGGAAAAACAGAACTACATACATCAATGCCTCCACGTGAACTTGCTAACATCCAACAATGACAATTTTATTACTCCCTAATAATGTTTCACAAACGAATTTAATCAAAAAACCAAGATGAAAAGTGGGCTTGGAATTACAGGAATTCACTGGATGTCAAGTCAGAGAAAGGTCTGGCTTCTGACGGGTGAAGATGGGTGGTAGGCTGAGTGTTATTTATGCTGTTTAATTCAGCTGGATAGGTTTCATGTAAGACTCCTCCGTTCTGAAACTGAAAACAAAAATTGCAATGCAACTTATTAGAACAGATCCTTCGTATATCTTAAGCCGTTAGATGTATGAAAATGTATTTTTAAAATCTTTGTCCTGGGCTTCCCTGGTGGCGCAGTGGTTGGCAGTCCGCCTGCCGATGCGCACGTTGTTAAACTTCAAATTCCTTTCCTGCTGTTAAATTTTAAATCATTCAGTGAAGACATACTGAACATATATTCCGTATTAGTTGCGTTTTTACATGGTATGGATGAATAATATCATTGTCTCACTGCAGGTTCGGCATTCCATACACTGAGAGAGTACTTGGTCAGTGAACTGCCTTTGGTTTGGATAGGAACTGATGGATGAGAGTACCAGTCATTCACAGTAACTGTACTCTGTCATAAGTAAGTAAGTTTGTTTTGACCAGATTTTATCTAAAAGTTCTAGGTACCGATGAATTAATTACATTGAAGATCACTACACTGGACTACAGATAACCTAGAACCTTCTCAAAAGAGGTAAGTTTTGATGTGCAAGAGGTTTCTTAACATATTACACCATGGGTATATGATGGCTAGAACCAAGTTTTTTAATTCATAACATGCTTTACTACTAAAATTACTGTCCTAATTAATTATGGAAATAAGTTACCAAAGTAAAATACTTGCTCTTGCCGTGTAACAGTGAAATTAGGCTGATTTCCATAACTGCTACTGAAAAAAAGGAGGGATGACAGAGATACCTAGTTCTGTAGGATTTTTACAGATTAGAGAGCCTTTTGTATTTTAGAATATAGTTAGTGAAAGTAACATTATAATCATACCCTTAATTGCTTTGAGTGAAATCTACCTTTCTAAAGCCTACAGACTGCTTCTAAACTTCCTCGAGTTTTCAAAGGGAATATAGTAAGTGCCCAGAGACTGGTAGGTTTTGAATAAATTACTCTCATCAGTCATAATACAATGCACATCAGCAGTTCTCTTTAAATATATTGCCTAGAGCAGTGCTGTCCACCAGAATATAATGTGAGCCACAGATGGCCTTTTAATTTTCTTTAGTTTTAATAACTCCTGGGGGAATATATAGGTCTAGAATTCTTATCATTCATAAAAAAGTAATACAAAACAGTGGGGGAAGAAAATACTGTAAGGAACTCATGCTAATGCAGGCCCTGTTCAAAATGTAATTTTACATAATTAACTTGTACAGTAGTTACCTACCCAGGCTTACTTCACAGCAGTGTTGTGAGATAGACTGTAACCAATTGTTAAAGAACTGAAGGAAGTCAGGAATGAGGAGAAGAAAAACTTTCACAGCCATTTTCTATGAATAAGCTCATGTGTAATCAGACAAAACCATGTATATAAAAAGGCCAGAAAAAAACAATTAGTGAAAAAGAGTCAAGTAACATTTATAAACTATTATAATACATAGTCTTATAACCAGGATTCGCTTCAAAACTAAACTTAAATATACGGTAAAATGAACTAAATATTTTCTAATGGAAAAGCATGAATGCAAACATGATGTATTCCTGGGGGGCCAAAGAGAGCAGCAATCATCAGCAAGCACTTTTTGTTTTTTAAGTTACCACGATGCTAGAAGGGTTAGCTTGAGTCCCCTGATAGAAAGCCAGCTGAGATACCCCTTTTTTTTTTTTTAAAGGATGCCAGGGAAAAAAACTATTCTACCTTAAAGGATAAAATGAGGATCTGGCAGGTCACATAGAGGGACTGCCAGAGAACACCAAGGAACCCAAGTACTGAATTCCAGAGATCATCTAGGACAAAAGCATTTGAAGGAAGCACAACTATATTGATTTTTAACCCAATTTCAACAGAAATAGAGCCAATATTAAATAATAACTTTAAATAGAGTATAATCGATAAAATATTGAATCGCTATGTTGTACACCTGAAAGTCATTGTAAATCAATTATATGTCAGCAAAAAAATTGAGCTTTGAAGAAAATATTTTTAAAACTTTAAAAGGCCGTATTTTTAAAAATCAAGATTATTCTAAATAATATACTTTTCACTAATTTCACCTGGTTGTCACTTAAAGCCATAAAGCCATGTTGCTTTTTTCCTTGATTTCTTTCTCCTTTCAGGTAACTATGATATACTTGTATTACTAACATATTAAAAAAGTGCTGGCTTATTAAAAAAACAGATAAAATTAAAAATGCTCTCTCACATGAATGCTACAGATAATAGATTAAAATCAGTCACTGACGTAGAAAATTTATAACTTGGTTCGACTTATAATGTACGAAGAATCATCTAAAGGGTTTATTCAGTTTAATAAAACTCTTACCTTGTTTAAAAATGCCTGCGGGCCTGGCACTGTTGGGTTGTACTGCATCTGAGCCACATGGCTGTGCTGAGCTTCCGGCTGGCACTGGTACATTGACACAGCCCCGGCGTAACACGTCTGAGGAGTTACCATGGCTGACTGTGGATTGAGTCCGTGCCTTTGGCTTTGAGGAACTTGTAAACATGTGACAAAGTCCTCTAAGTTAGAAGAAGTTGTAGGATATGGGGCTGGTTCAAAATCCCCAATGGGAAAGTCTAACTGTGTACCCTTAGAAGGTGGCGGCAACACAGACTGACTACAGGGAATGAAGTTCTGTGCGTAAGGCATAGTATCAATCTCAGATTTGTAGGGAAACTCTTGACTGGGCCCAGGTACGTCTGAAAAGACATCGTACTGCTGTAAGTCTTGCTGAGGACAATTAAAAGGCACGGGTTGGTTCGAGCTCCAGTTTGCGAACATGCCATTAACTTGCATATGCTCCATTTTCTGACACAGCTGTTGCTGCTCCACTGCTCTGTGCTTCTGATGCTGCTGGAGCTGCTCTTGCTGTTCTAACTGGAGCTGCTCCTGTACCATGCAGCTTGGGTTCAGAGCCACGGACTGTTGCGGGTGGTAGCCTGAACCCCCCAAGGCAGACTTATTTAAAGAGTCTTCGACGTAGGTCAGAATTTCATCTGTTAAGTCAATATCTCTGAAGTCATCGTCACCAGAAAAGTCAGTTCTGAAAAATTCCTCATTCTGTTGCATGTGTTTGATATCTTCAAAATCGATGCCCAGGTGTTTCATAATGCTGTACAAGTCACTATTTCTATTATCTGGAAAGAGCCCTGCGTGATCTCCAGAGAGGGTTGGGTTCATTTCCTGAGACTGGCCAATCTGCTCGTGTTTCAGGATATTGTCACTTCCCATTGGTGCGACATTGTTTTGCCAATTACTGCACTCATTCTGAGAGTCATTGAAAAAGTTTCTTTCAAAAGGTGTACTACTTGAAGCAGGATAGAGATAAATAGATTCATCTTGTTGCATCATGGCATTCAGGAGGGAACTGGGATTGAGGAAATCCTTACTTAGAGTTGACTTGGTAGCAGAATCTTTTCCACCAGCACCATTTTTAGTCCTTATTGGTAAGGGATCCATTATGGGAGGAAAAGGGTTGGTTACCTCATATAAAACAGCTTCTCCACTGGTAAACATAAAAGGCAACTTCAGATTTCGTTTTCGTAAATGCTCTGTTCCTTCTTCATCTCTAAAATCGTGCACGAGAAAGTTGGCGTATGTTAAGGAGAGTCGCATCACAAACATTTCAAAATAAGAAATTTTAGACAAGAAAAAATAATAGCAAGCAAAATACACTGTAGTTGAGTTTCATAGCAGGTAGCTGAGTTTCATAGCAGGGAACATGAACTTTGAGAGAAATCTTTCTGATGATTAGTACTTAAAATTGTTTTTCAGACAAATTTAATTTAGAATTTGTCCAAAAACTTTTAATAATAGTCATTAATTTCACACTCAGGTTCCATCCCTACCTGAAAAATGGATTACAAGTGGAATAAAGATCCAAATGTAAAAATGAGGCTTGTTGAAATAAAATATAAAACCCAGAAGCTCTAAAGGAGGATTGACATATGAAAATTAAAAATGTTTGCATGGGGAAGGAATTCATAAATCAAGGCATGGAGAAAATGTCATAGTTAGTTATAGGTTCATATGTACTACACAGAGTGCAGGTATGTAAAATTTAATATCCATATTAGGTAAAGAGCTCCAATGGATCTCAAAACCTCTTAATAACAGAACAAGCAAACAAAAATATCAAATGTATAAAAACATTCTTCCATTCTTAACAAATTTTCCCATGGGAATTGACAACTGATTTCTAAAGTATATAGAAATGTAAAGAGCCAAGATTATCTTGAAAGAGAACAAAAATTCTGAACAAACGAGATGGCGGGCGTACATCAAGATATCAAGGCAAATTAAGGTACAGAATAGTTAAGACAATGTGTTTTGGTCTAAAAATAGACAACCAGACCAATGGAACCCCAGATACAATGCAGTGCAGTGGGGAAAAGATGGTCTTTTCAAAAAACCATCATCTTTCCAAATAAATGTTACTAGTCAGCTAGATATCCATATAAGGGAAAAGAATAATCTTGATCCTTACCCTCAAAACCACATACAAAAATCATTTCGCCAGACTGGAGGAGAAAACATTTGCAATACAAATAACTGACACACTACTCACTTCGAGAATATATGAGAAACTTAAAAATCACTGCCTGCTTATTAGCAAACACGCTAAACAAAGCACTGTTACGTTTTTCTTTTATTTGACAGATGGCGCTGGCTTTTCATCTTTCCTTCGTATACCCAGGATAACCCTTGGAGGTTTCTTTGATTATTCTCTTTCTGTAGCTCTACATACACAGTTGTAAGTCTGTTAACGCTGTTTTCTCAATGTCCTTACCCTATGCCGCCTTCTTTCTGTACATATTACCTTTCAATTATTACTTCCAGTGTAAATTCTCTTAAAATTTATTTTTAGGTTTTCATGAAGGAGAATTATTAAAATAAAAAACCAAAACATGAAATGTTTTAGGTCTTTGTACTTACGTTAGAGGTCTCTGAGTTGCAATGATATAATCTGGTCTTCCATTCTTATAAACTAAGCGTGCATTCGACTGCACCCAAGTCCATCGATTGTCTTTCGTAAGAAGCCTGAACACTATCAGGCCAGTCTCTCCAGTCTTAATCACTGAAACAAAAAAGAATTAAATTATCAAAATCAACACAATAATCTCTGTAATAAATATTTCTAGATGTAATTCACATATCACCAAAGATGATAAATATATTGACGACTTTTTTTTTTTTTTTTTTTTTAACATCTTTATTGGGGTATAATTGCTTTACAATGGTGTGTTAGTTTCTGATTTATAACAAAGTGAATCAGCTATACATATACATGTGCTCCCATGTGTCTTCCCTCTTGCGTCTCCCTCCCTCCCACTCTCCCCCTCCCACCCCTCCAGGCTGTCCCAAAGCCCCGAGCTTATATCCCTGTGCCTTGCGGCTGCTTCCCCCTAGCTATCTACCTTACTACGTTTGTTAGTGTGTATATGTCCATGACTCTCTCTCGCCCTGTATTGACGACTTTTAAGCACAGTATATTAAAATGTATCAAAATACTTCTTCAGCATTGCTAGTTTTTCCTGTTTCATACTAAAGTTATTATTTAAATGGTTCAAGGAAAGATTAAGTCAGACAATTCTCGTAACACATGAAAAGAGAGTATAGAGTTTGGAGGGAAAATTGTTTTCGTTTTAAAAAAAAGGGAACATTTCCTACAGCCTAATACATATTTTACTATACAATTTTAAAGCATAATCTCTATTAACATAAATTTTAGAATTAAAAATGATGCCATTAAAAAAACTGAGCAAAAACGTGGGCAAAACGGTCATTTTCAGAGTAATTAAATTAAACTACTTAATTCCTGTGTGGCAGCTAATGAACAGAGGGTAACTCAGGCTAATCATAACGGTGGGATACTAAGGAGAAGTTTATCCACATAGTTTCCTTAAACACATTACATTAGTAATCATTTGAAACACGTACTAGAGCGTAAGCTGCTTTCACAGCCAAGCTCCTAAGCAACTACAACTTACTCCGGATATGGTACTCAGCACAGTAAAGCATATCAGCAGCATGAATAAATTGATATCCTGATCCTCTTATGCATAGCTCTGCTTCAGTATAGCCTAAAACAATTCTTCCTCTGTTTCAAAAAAGGGCAAAACAAGAATGCAATTAAAATTTAACAGAAATGAAGTAGCCAACATCAATTCATTAGTTATATGCTAGTTTCTGTACTATGTTGACATTCAGAATTTCACACTAGCAGGGAGAAACACACACAGTTCTCTAACTGCTCTCTTTTGCTTATGGTTGCAAATTTCACTTTTAGACTATTTTCTTCTCCTGAATAAAGACCATGAAAATTATTGCTAAAGATCAGTCTAACAGAGTAGATTATATAGGTGAAACACAAAATCTCTAATTAAATTCTAGAATACCTATACTACATTTTGAGGGGCAGGGTTTCTCCAACCTGTCTGCATTCACGTTATTAGGAAGGAGAAAAGCAGCAACATGCTTTGGTTACTAAACTTCTAGGGCTAAAAGTCAAAGTTTGTATAATTTAAAAATGTAAAACAAGCCAACAATAAATGTCATCAGGATACCGAATCTTATATAAACACATCATCTGTATAATACAGAAATTGTGTCAAATATTGTAAAATAATAAAAAGATCTGTGAACGTGATGAAATTTTATTTTAAAAGGCTATGCTGTAAAGTATGAAATAATAATAGCTACTATAATAATAAACAATACTATAATCAACACCACATGGAAAATATATACATGCTAAGACACACTTACTGCAACAAAATATACATTTGGTAAAATAAACCTGAAAAGGTTTCACTTACTTGGCATCACAACCAGTAGGTGTAAAGTCTAACTTGTGTTTGGTTCTAAAGATGAAATTTTTGGTTCGGATTTCAAGTATGGATGGTGGCTGCAGTGGAGTAGCTATTGCAAACAAAGCCAACTGAGGTGGAAGTATTGATCCATCTTTCCCTTTCTTGTTCTGTCCGTGAAGATACTTCAACCTCCCTTGGAAACTCATTGCCTTAAAAAACCAAAAAACAGTTCATTAAGATTAACGCTTTAAAATGGTTCCCTTTTAAAAGGCTCCATCAGGGCCATTTCCAGTGTTCTTGATAATTCCATAAAAGTTCATGAGACTATCAAATGTGACTTGAATTCCTTTCTCCCCAGAAAGCCCATTAAAAATATCCTAAAAGGTAGTATGAGGGCTATCCTCAAGGGATTCGTAAGCGAACCACTCAGTGCTTTAAGAGGTCACAAAAGGAAGACCTAATGGTTTTCTGACCTTGCGGCTGCCCTACCATCCACGCCTAGCACGGGTCCGTACGCACTGCACACTCAAACTCCATTTCCTAAACGAATGAATAGTGATAAAGCCATCAAGTACATATTAATTTTCAGATATAGTCTGTGGACTAGTCCACAGCTCAGAGTCTATTCAAAATCCATAGGAATCTTTTATAGAGAGATAAAACAACTGTTTAAAAACACTAAAATGAATCATAAAACCATACAAAGAACACAGAACTCTACTAAAGAACAATTTTAGAAGACAGAGGAAACAGAGACAACTTAATCACGACCATGATCAATCTGGTTGCTTAAAACAGTACCAGGCCAAGGGATGATTCTGACATCAATATGAGAGCAGCACAAGGGAGAAAAGGGCCAATTACACAAAGAAATTCCACCTAGACATATATACTAAGTGATCATCAATACTAGCAAACTAGCTCAAAGCACAGTTCTAATTCTGGGTCAGCAAAACTATCTTCAGGAATAAACACACCAACAAAAATCATCGTTCGCTAATAGATTTGATCATCTGTTTCCAATTCCTGATTGATAAGTCACAAAAGTAATATGCAACCGCTAATAGATTTGATCATCTGTTTCCAATTCCTGATTGATAAGTCACAAAAGTAATATGCAACCGCTAACAGATTTGATCATCTGTTTCCAATTCCTGATAAGTCACAAAAGTAATATGCAACACGCTTTGTCTCCTTCTGTACCTGGTGGAGTGCACAGTCTTCAGGACACAGGCACCTGACAGGCCGGGCCGTCTCTACTCTTAGCGTCCTGCCTACGCTGCTCCCTGGCCATCCCACTCAGGAGTTCACACTATTCAAGAGCATTTCATACTAGAGGAGGACCCTGCAATCATGAAGACACAACCACTTTTTTACACAGCAGTTATTCCAGCCATGCGGAAAAGGCCGTGACAATTTTTCCATTTGGCAGGCATTAAATCCAAGGAGGGTAAGCAGTGTGCTGCCAAAGAAGTGCTATATAATTCTCTATCTTATACCTAAAAAGTCCAAAAAAAGGGGAAAGATAGAGAGTTCCCTGTTATTCCACTAGTCTTTGTTACTGCATCCTAAAGGATAGAGATTTTGAGTTATGGAAGATATTTCTAAAACTTTAGAAAGATTTTAAAAAGTTACTGTCCTTTATAAAATTATTTAATAAAGTAGATTTTTATAACCCAAACTCAAAATACGTTCCAATTAAATTGGTTTCACTTTTCAATTTTCTAAAACTTCATACTAAATGTCAGTAAAAGATTTTGCACCTTACCAGAAAGCCAGATGAATTATCCAGCAGACACCTTAGTCGGCAAATGAAGCACCTTTCCATAGACGAAGAGTTCTCTGGAGGAACCTGGTCTGGGTTATAATAGACTGCTGGCTGTGAGAGGCCATTAGCTTCTGTAGAAATAATAGCAACATAAAGTTACTTCCATTTTTCTGTAAAATTAAGTGTTTGAATAGCTGAAATTTGTGTTAATTTCTAAACCGAAGTCTGTATTTGGATTACAAAAGAAAAATCGCTTTCAGAAGGGGCGCTAGTGAAAAGAAATTAAAACTTATTGAATAACATTTTCACTACATAGAACTTTACCTATTCCGCTGTTTTTATTTCTACTGAGCTATCCTGTCAACAATTTCTACATTTTCTAAGCCTTTTCTGCTTTTTAACATTTTCACAGATGTGTGAAAACACTGCTTGCATTGAAAGAAGGTTTTTTTATCCTTGCATATGCTAGTCTGCTTTTATATTTGGTGCATTTTAAACACAGAACAATTCATACACACTCCAGAATCAACCTTGTACATTCCTTCCCCCTTTTCACAACAGTGTTAAGAGTTCTTTTTATACAATATATTAGTGACTATATGGGTATACTTTGTCACGTGAAATTCATCAATGGCTGTCATCTGTCAAAATCCTCCTTAGGTCACCAGGTTCCCTGTGACCTGGCTCTGGCCCGCAGCCAGAGGTTCACGTCTTTCCCCTTCTTTCCCACCTTCACCATGGAGTTCAATGCCCCTAAAGGTTCTCTGCCTTCTTTCACAGAATTATATCAAAAAATCCCCAACATTATCTTTTGGTAAACATTCTTACCATCCATTTTTTGTCCAGAGTCTGGACACTGTGAAGGGTTTAACGCCCAGTGCAGCTGGCGCTGAAATTCAGCTCGGTCTTCAGTATGGATCAGTTCGTACACACTCTGATGGATGACATCAGACTAAAGAAAAAAAAAAAAAAAAGGAAATTAACAAGAAGTACTGATTTTTTTAAAATGTGGCTTACTAATTTCAAAACCTTGCTAGATTAGTGGGTGCTTGTTAGTGGTGATGAACGCAAATGAAATGCTTGCAAAGCTCTTCAGGAATCCAACATAGGAAAAGCCAGAGAGAGACTAGCACTGTAATTGACAAATCAAAAGTTATTTGCCATCACTTCCCTGTGTGAATGCTTTTCAGTCAGATAAGTCACCTTCCCACTCCTTAATTGCAGCACATTAAGTTCTGCTGATTTTTATCTATTTACTGATCTTTTAAAATCCTCCTTCTTCCACAAAACCTTGTCTGAACATCCAGCTGCATTTGACTGCTCTAAGCTTGACAGTATTATGTATTTCCTTCACTGCTCTCTAATAATTTTCCTTATATGAAATTTTTACTTCTAGTAGATTCCATAAGAGTAAGGGATTATGCCATTACCAGGTCAGAATCCCTCCTTCACCTCTTGCTTCTCAGCATTTACTACAGTAAATGGCCCTTCCACCAGAACTGCTCTAACTTTTTTTATTGCAACTCATGGCAAGAAATACATTTTCTATCCATCGTGTGTGTGTGTGTGTGTGTGTGTGTGTGTGTGTGTGTGTGTGTGTGTATACACACGTGGAAAAAAGTTTCACAGAACACTTCTTTTATGTGTAACAATATTTTTTAAATTTATTTTTATTGGTGTATAGTTGCTTTATAATGTCCTGTTAGCTTCTACTGTACAGCAAAATGAATCAGCCATATATATATATATATATATGTATATATGTATATACCCTCTCTTTTGTATTTCCCTCCCATTTAGGTCACCACAGTGCATTAAGTAGAGTTCTCTGTGCTATACAGTATGTTCCCATCAGCTGTCTATTTTATACATAGTATCAATAGTGTATACGTGTCAATCGCAATCTCCCGATTCCTCCCACCCCACCCCTTTCCCCGTTGGTATCCATACATTTGTGCTCTATGTCTGTCTCTATTTCTGCGTGGCAAATAAGGTCATCTCTACCATTTTTCTAGATTCCACATATGTGTGACAATATTGTGTTTTCTATTTTATTTCATTTTAAGCAACTAAAACGAATGATTGATGGTGATCCACTATATCAATTTCATAACCCACTAATGAGTTACAAGATGCAGTTTTAAAAATGGTGCCATAAACCACCACCAATGTCAGATATGAATGTTTTCTTAAAGCATATCCAGGTTATATGTATATATGAAGAAAAAAACAGATTGGGAAACAGCTAATCTTTCTGATTTCTTAACTGTTATGAATCACATCAAATAATAACTAAACTAGTTATGTAATTAAGTTGCAAACAGGCTTTTCCATGGACATTAGTCTATTTTCTTTAAAATCCAAAACTACTTAAGTTAGGCTTTGTGTCGGTAGCCAGATTCCACCACTTTAGCTATCTGGACTTAAATCTTCCTACGAACTTTATCTTCTAGCATGAAGTCATCTCTATGCCATCCATTACACAATGCCAGAGTTATCTTCTGAAGTATAGACTGGAGCATACACGTTCCCTTTAACAAAAACATTTAGTGGCTTCTATAGTGTGTATGACATAATTTAAGCTTCAGTCTATATAACAGTGCAGACGGTGCCATTCAACCATCAGTCTTGGCATCACCTGGGAGCTTGTTAGAAATGAAATACATGGGCCCCACTCTGACGTACTGAATCAGATCATATGGGAAGGAGGCCCATCAATTTTATGACATCCTGTGAAGTTCTTCAGGTGATTCTCATGCACATTAGAATTTAAGAACTACGGATACATAAGAGTAGTTAGCATTCAAGTGTACTTACAAACTTCTCAAATCATATTGGATGTTCTTGCCCCTCAAATATGCCGAACGCCTTATTACTCCATTTATTCACTATACACTCAGTAACATTAAACCAAACACGCTCACCTCCTTCAAGGCCTTCCAACCTACTGTCCACATTACGTCTAGCTTTTCTTCTCTGTGTTCCCTCCACAATGGTCCACCCATCCGGATCCTACACTTTCTTTAGGTTAGCTTAAATACCCTTTCCTTCAGGAAAGCTTCCATAATCCATACAAGTCCGAATTAAAGGGAGAAGCCATAGTATTTTGCTCACACCTTTACATATCACCTCATTCATTTCATAGTTGTCATATACCTTCCAGTATCCATAACTAATTTGATGATAAATATTCTCTTGTCTGCCCCTGTCCAAACCCTATCTGCCCCTTACCCTAAAGTTTCGTATATATAAAAGTTCTTTATAAGTGAAAGAAGAAACACAAAATCCATGAATCACATATACCCTTAAGGAAATTATAATGCAGTAGATTTTTAAAAGTATAAAAATATATTAGCTGCAAACATATACTTTTTTATTCTATAGCATATGTATTTTAATTACATTTTATATATACAAACTATCACTTGTGTCCCTAAGTATAAGATAAATTAAACGTAAAAAATTAATTTTCCAAAAAACTTTTTTTAACGACCTAAGAAAAATATATTTACCTGCTGAAACCCCAGGTAATCTTGTATAGTAGAAGAAGCATAGAAGACCAAAGCATCTGTAGTGACAACCAGTACAAAGCCATTCAGTGCCTACAAGGAAAAAAGTTACAAAATTAGTAATGTGACTAAATAAAAATATTATCATCCATAAATACTGACTTCAGTTAAGGCTGTTACTTTTATTGATGAAAAAATCTTTAAAATGGTTAATATTATTACACTCCACAAATGCAGAAACACCATACACCCCAGTAGTGAGAAGAATCTATTCACACCTTTTGATTCTGCCAAAGAAAAGCTTAGAAGTAATTTAATACTCAATCACAGTAACTTTAATATTTATTTCTTCTTCTTCCTCAGGCTTTAGATTTTGTTTTAAATATACTGTACATGTTTTTTAAATATAATTGTATACACATCAGTTACTGTAATCTGTCACACTGCTTTTAAAGGAAGACAGTGTGTAAAGATGTTTATTAGAACCGTAAAAATATATGATAGAAGAAAAGCTCTGTGCAAAGACAGTTTAAGCACTGACACAGTTTGAAATGTGGATGCTCTCAAAGTATAAAATTTTTAAAAACTTTATTAGAAAAGGAATACACAAATGGACTCTACATAAAATACACATGTAGAATACATGTAAGACAAGTACACAGCAAATATAGTCCATTTAAATTTAATATAATTACTAATATATTTAGGTTTAAAGCTATCAATTTATAGGTGTTATTTTTATCTGTTCCACTTATACTATGCTGCTTTTTTCTTTCCATTTTGCCTGCTTTGGGCCAATTATTTTTTATTACGCCTTCTTTTTTCTTTTAGTTTAGAAGTTATCCTCTCTTTTCCTATTCTTTTAGTGGTGGTTCAAGTCCAATGTTAATATTTCTATAGTCTAAGGTAATAAAAGTATTTAGATCAACTTAAACATTAATTGTGATCACATATTTTAACTCTAAAGCCCTCCTTACTTCCTGCTTGAGTTTAATTCAGTACTTGTTTTACTCTATGCTATGTGATCATTGTTAAACCCTCCCGAGACACTCTTCTTCATGTAAAATGAGACGTGGAATGGTTTAGTTTAAGAACCACACAGTTTGGAGTCAGAATTTGGACTGGATTCTTCTGTTTCTTACTAACTGTGTGGTTTTATTAAGTCATTTACCCCTTTAAGCTTTAGTGTCATTGTTTGAAAAACAGGCACTGTACAGTGCCTGGTACAGAGCTGGCACTCAATTCACGTAAGGCACCATTACTATAATACGAGGTTGTGGAAATGAGCAGATAAAGATTTACATGATCATGCTTTGTGAACTACAGAGAGATATATAAACGACAGCAAGTAGTTCATCCAACACTTAATGAAATACTGCACACCAAAGAGGATGCATGCTAAGTACTGAGATTCAGAACTGGAGAAGCTACTGCGCCCGTGCTTACGATGCTCACACAGTCTTGTAGATACCCTCAGTGTTAGATGAGGTAAAAGAAATACGGTGACTGACTGTCTTCCTTTTCCCTCAAAGTCCTTTCACCTTCAAGATCCCTGGTCTATAATACACTTCTGAGAACTTAATTATGCAGACAACAAACAGCACCTACTATTTAACAGCCACTTTTCTAAATGCTTTTTTTTAATGTATTCAAGTACTTTAATTCCCTCAGCAATCCACTGAAGTAGGTGTCATATTCCAGTTTTTAAATCGAGGAAACTGAGGTAAAGAGCTGCACAGTAACTTGCCCATGGCCATACAGCTAGGAAAAAGCTGAGCCAGAAGGTAAACTTTGTCTAGCTCTAAAGCCTGCATACTTAACGTTATATCATGATCTACTGCTTTTATGTGTTACTGATCACCAACTGTTGCATGCCTCTACCTCATGTGATCACAACTGGGATCTAATGCCTTATAAAACCTGGCAATTTCCCCAGGATGAAAAATGGCGATGGCACCCACCAAGAACTTAAATGTTTAATGATTAACACCCCCAAAATTGAGTATTCTTAAGTTTTAGCTGGCAGTAATAGTATATATCCATTACTGCATTTTTTTATCTTGCAGATGTCTTCCTTCTAGAAAATAGTATCCATTGATCATATGCATATTATTTTGTAGAATATGTTTTTCGAACAGTGGAACGAATTTAGTACTGTACAATAAGCTCATCAGTGCATGCCAGGTGACACAAAGATAATTTAGGGTATGACAGATAAACACTTTTAGACAAACGTTAACTGTCAGAAATAAAACAAAAAGCCTCTTAAAAGAATATATACATACCAATTATATGGATATTAAATGATCTTAAATACCATGCGGAGCAAGGTTATTACTTGTACTGAATTATTATCTTAGTAAATTAAAAGAAGGAATTAATTTGGTAATTACATATTAATAAAAGAGATTATTATTCTTTGGTCTAAGTCACAACTATCTCTATCTGAAAATCATGTTGAGCTTCGCTTACTATTTAATAAGAGAAATAAACTGCAATTAGCACTGTTATTTATCATTTCAACTGCTGTTATCTCAAAAATGAAGCTACGGGTTTTAATAAGCACAGCATTAAGTAGCAATGGATAGAACATATTTAAATATATGAAAATAAACAACTAAAGCAAATAACAGATAGTGAAACGATACAAAAAGTTATTTTATTGTCTTATTTTTATTCCTCATAAAACAGTAACAAATTTAAGCTAATCAAGAAAATAAATATTTTAAACTTTCATTAAACATCTTGTAACATTTTCTTCATGTGCCTCCTTTGTTAAAACCAAAGGAAAAGATTTCGTTTCAAAAGTTTCAAGCCAGATGGTATACTGCACCTCTGGAAACATCCTCTGCCTCTAAGTGGTAACTAGCTGATAACCGCACGTTGGCAATATAAAGTAAGATGCCATTATGGCAACTGTGTATAATGAAATATGCCATTTTCGCATGTCTACAGTGTATTCATCTGCTTCATAAGAGATAAGAAGTATGGCCCTAAGCAAATTGTATAGTGTCTGATGCTTCCTACTAGAGAGGAAGCATCACATACTATACAAATGGCATCCAACAGAATTAATGACAAGACCACTTATTTTAAATACCTAAATATTTCCAATCTTCAGAAAATTAAAAAGGTAACACTAGTTTTGCAACAGTATATTTTTATTCTGGGTCCTTGACATAGGATATGTTTACAATTTGTCTAAACATTCTAGGGGCAAAATAAAAATCACGGGCCCAGATATCACTGATGAACATAGATGTGAAAATCCTCAACAAAATACTAACAAACAGAATCCAACAGCACATTAAAAGGGTCATATACTATGATCAAGTGGGATTCATCCCAGGAATGCAAGGATTCTTCAGTATATGCAAATCAATGAATGTGATAAACCATATTAACAAACTGAAGGATAAAAACCATATGATCATCTCAATAGATGCAGAAAAAGCTTTCGACAAAATTCAACACCCATTTATGATAAAAACCCTCCAGAAAGTAGGCACAGAAGGAACTTACCTCAACATAATAAAGGCCATATATGACAAACCGACAGCCAACATCGTTCTCAATGCTGAAAAGCTGAAACCATTTCCACTAAGATCAGGAACAAGATAAGGTTGCCCACTCTCACCACTCTTATTCAACATAGTTTTGGAAGGTTTAGCCACAGAGATCAGACAAGAAAAAGAAATATAAAGGGAATCCCAATCGTAAAAGAAGAAGTAAAACTGTCACTGTTTGCAGGTGACATGATACTATACATAGAGAATCCTAATGATGCTACCAGATAACTGCTAGAGCTAATCAATGAATTTGGTAAAATAGCAGGATACAAAATAAATGCACAACGCCACTATAGAGAACAGTATGGAGGTTCCTTAGAAAACTAAAAAGAGAACTACTATACGACCCAGCAGTCCCACTCCTGGCCATATACCCTGAGAAAACTATAATTCAAAAAGAATCATGTACCACAATGTTCATTGCAGCACTATTTTCAATAGCCAGGAGATGGAAGCAACCAAAGTGTCCATCAACAGATGAATGGATAAAGAACATGTGGCATATATATACAATGGAATATTACTCAGCCATAAAAAGAAATGAAATTGAGTTTTTTCCAGTGAGCTGGATGGACCTAGAGACTGTCATACAGAGTGAAGTAAGTCAGAAAGAGGAAAACAAATATCGTATGCTAACAACATATATATGGAATCTAAAAAGAAAAAAAATGGTTCTGAAGAACACAGAGGCAGGACAGGAATAAAGACACAGACGTAGAGAATGACTTGAGGACACAGGGAGGGGGCAGGGTAAGCTGGGATGAAGTGAGAGTGGCATGGACATATATACACTACCAAATGTAAAATAGATAGCTAGTGGGAAGCAGCTGCATAGCACAGGGAGATCAGCTCGGTGCTTTGTGACCATCTAGAGTTGTGGAACAGGGAGGGAGACGCACGGAGGAGGAGATATGGGGATATATGTATACATATAGCTGATTCACGTTGTTATACAGCGGAAACTAACACACCATTGTAAAGCAATTATACTCCAATAAAGATGTTAAAAAAAATAATCACTGGCCCATAATTTAAAGCAGTTTAAGAAGTGTTAAGCATGCCACATTTGTCTATTTTCACTTGAGATAAAGAACTTCCTTATTACTTTACTATGTAAACTAAGATGCATGTTTAATCACATTCAGCAGCAATTATTAGAATGCTTCCTGTGACCTGAATAAGGGGTCTTTATGTTTCAGCTAATACACATAAAAATCCTCAGCTAGAGGCAGGAGGAGGACGACTCACGGTTGAATATATTTAATTTTTTCTAACATAATGGAAGCAAAAGTTAATTTTCGGTATCAGGGATTTGAACACAATTACAAAATTATAATAAAATCTTATAAATTGTTAGGTTACACTTAAGCATTTACTGAATGAATGGAGTTACTGAAACTTATGGCTACTTTTTGTCACAATGGCAAATTAAGTTCTCCACTCAGTTCCCTGGGTAGAATTGAAAATTATTATGTAATAGTAATAGTACAGATTATAGCACACATCTTTTCTGTTTTGTTTTATTTTATTTAACTAGTTTTTTTTTTTTTACCATTTTTTAATTGAAGTATAGTTAATTTACAGTGTTGAGTTAGTTTCAGGTGTACCGCAAAGTGATGCAGTTATACATATATATTCTTTATAGCACACATCTTCATTCTATCTTTCTTTAATAAGATAAATACCTGAGAATTTTAACTGAGAATCGAGCATTGTATCAGATCCAAAAGAAAGAAAAATTGGACAAAATTTAAAATACTTTTATAGACAAATCTACTAGAAACTCTCCAAGTTCTAGCGCATGACAATAGGGCTGACGGTTGTTGAAAAAAATCTGTAGCAAGTTGATAAGTCACACACAGCTGCTAAAAGAAAATATAATTATAAGAACACATCGAAAAAAATAAAGTTCAGGTTAAGAACAATTTCAAACTATTTAACAAATAAAATTATTTTCACGGAGCTATATTCCTCAAAACGTATACGTAAATCCAATGTCTTAAATGAGAACCTTTAAAATAATCTAGGAGTTCTTGCTATTTAAAGAAATGCAACATGGAAAGTGATAACTAGACTTCTAATAAATATGCTTCATAAAATTCCATTTTTTCACGTACAATACTAACATTATACCGCTATTGTACTTCAGATGAAAGTGGTATGAAACGCTGGGTGAGTCCTAAATAAACTGGGGATAATTAAAAGGCTGTTAATTAATTCTCCATTTATAACTGTCCTAATGAAAACGAACTATATTTACTACAATTTACCTGCAGTAAGAATTCTCCTTCCTGCAAGTTCAGGCCTTCTCTGAATTTTGTTCTACAGTTGTCCTGGACTCCATTTCTGTCAGCTGGGGTGGACTTTAATGCAACTATGAAAAAAAGGGAAAAACAATGATATAGTATAGGTGGTTTTTAAAATAAGCAGTTTCAAAGAGCTATAATAAAAAACCTCTGTACACCAAACACAGAGATCATTTGAAAAATTGGTATCTACTGGTACTACGGTAACTAAGCGAACAATCCTTTGCCAATGGGTGGTTTCCAGTCAGCTGACAGATTCTGGTGGGGTTTTTTTTTGGCTGCATTGGGTCTTCATTGCTGCGAGGGCTTTCTCTAGTTGCGGCGAACGGGGGCTACTCTTCGTTGGTGTGCGGGCTTCTCCTTGCGGTGGTTTCTCTTGTTGCTAAGCACGGGATCTAAGCGCGGGCTTCAGCAGTTGTGGCTCGCAGGCTCTAGGGCGCAGGCTCAGTAGCTGTGGCGCACAGGCTTAGTTGCTCCGCAGCATGTGGGATCTTCCCGGACCAGAGATGGAACCCGTGTCCCCTGCGTTGGCAGGCAGATTCTTAACCACTGCTCCACCAGGGAAGTCCCTGACAGATTCTTAATTTTTGATGAGTTCACTATATGATTTTTGGCACATTACTTAAGGAGTTTCAAAGAATTGCCACGACATTGCTATAAACCCTCCTTCAGTTCTTATCTATTTAGGAGAATAAGGTTCCTCACAACCTAACCTATAAAAAATATTTTTAGTATGTCTCTACATATTTATCTTAACATCTGTGAACTACTGGGTGGTGAGAAGAATCAACCAAATGCCTTATTAAGAAATATATGTCCACTGAGGTTAGGATCCTCTTGTCTAGTTTTAAGGTAAAAAAACTGTTAGTAGTATTATTAAGTTCATATTAAATTTATAGGTCAATTCATGGAGAATTAATGTCTTTATGATGTTGAATCAATCTGAGAACATGTATGTTTTCCCATTTGTTCAAGTCTGTATTTTTTGTCCCACTAGAATGTTTTGAAGTTTTCCACAAAAAAGTATTTTTATGTCTATTCCTAGGTACTGCTACACCTTGTAATGTGGCTTCTCTTTCATTATCATCTTCTAGTTGCTTATGGATTGCATATGTGAACGGGAGTCTGACGATGCTTACTATAGAGGGTACCACGCAGTAATGCTGCATCTCCCCACCTTCCCATCTCTCTCCACATCGTGTGTGTGTGCATGCATTTATAGTCTGGGAGGCAGCACAGCTGAATAGAAATAATAATTGCTACCATTTACTTATTTAGCATTTTTCCAAGCACTCTCAAATGTCTTCTCAGTTAAAACATGTGGATGGACATTGGTATCTGACAGAGCTGAGTTCAAATCTCAGCTCTGCCTTTTCCTAAATGCGTGAGCTTTCTGAGCCTGTCTCCTAATATGTAAGGTGGTAATTGAAAAGGCAAAAGCAAACAAAGAAACAAAAACACCCTGCAGGGCCGTTGTGAAGAATAATTAGAATATATGTGAAGTTCCTGACGTAGAGCAGCTCAATATTAGTTGGTAGCTTTAATTATTAGCAGTATTTCCCAAAGCTCATAGATTGTCCTGTTATAAAGTTTAAACTTTTAGACACACTATTACACCACCTTTCTATTTTTCTGATCTTTTTTTAACCTGTGATGTTTCAAATAAGAGAAACCAGTAAGCCAAACCAACTGTGGCGTTCCTTTGAAGATTTCTTATTTCATTGGATTTTTAAGCGTTAAGGATAATCTGGCTCAGTGATAAGCTGGAGATATGTTAATAACCAGATTTTTCTCTCAGTTTGAGCAAAGCATCACATATAAAACATTTTCATGTGTGAAGCATATTTTTTGGTAAACCAGCAATGCATGTGTCACACTGGACTCTTATGCCAAGTCCTTGCCTTTGCAGAACTTGAAGTATATCTCTTTGAAAGAAGAAGCCAAAAACGTGGCCTCTGAATATAACAATTCCAAAAGGCCACAGAACAGATTTCTTTAGGCCAAAATATAGTTTGAGGTAAATTAACTGATCTAACAGTTAACCAAGACCAAAGGAAAGGCTTAGTCTTTTCTCGTTGAAAGGTAAAGGACAGATTTGTTGTTCCTTGCTTTCCAGTGGCCACATTTGCTTGAACGCATTAAAACCTCACAATGTAAGGGTTAACTACACTCTCCTACTTTCCCAAAAGCTCCAGTACGAGGCACAATTTAAGAGTTATACCAAATATCAATAAGATTTGCTATTAGAAAGAAAACAACAATACCCAAACCCTGACATTATGAAAGAAGCAAAGTCATCCTAAAAATGGATAGATATTAATTGTGTCAAATTTACAATGTCTAAATTTTCTTATTAGGAATCTTTTAAAGTTAACTTTTAATCAGTGGAATGATGTCAGTTCCCACTACAGTTATTGGACCACTGAGAAGCTGAATAAGAAATGAAAGAGGCCATTCATCTCAGTAACTTACAATTTGTTTCTGGTCTTGTATTGGGGATATTAGCCAATGTAATTAGACATTAGACAGACTCTGCCTTTAAGTAGGGCATGTAAGCTATGGAAATGAAGAACTAGAAAAGAATGTCAAAAATACTGGTAAAGAATGTCAAAAATATTAAGTACCAGGATGGAATTTAATTAAAGTATTAGAGGAACTTGAAAAAGAATAAATTCTTTCTAAACAACAATGCTTACAATTCTAAATGCTAGAGGGACAATGTTTAATACGTATGTATAACTACTGCTTAAGTAGGAAAAGTGGTAAATGCATTTGGGGGAAGGACCACTGGAGGGTTCTTCCAAAAACAAGCAAACAAGTATTTCTGTTGCTCTCTTGTTTAAGGCTAATAATTAATCAGTTAAGAATTCAAGTAAATATTGTGCAAAGAGGAGTCGAGGAAGGGTACACTCCCTTCCCATTCTCATCTAAAAAATACTACTATGACTTTTTAGAAAACTTATTTTATGTCCTAGCCACCTGACCCAAACTATGTAATTTTTGCCTTTCCATGAAGTTTGTCCTCTACTTCTTGATCTCATACCTACCACCTCTCCCTTCTTAAAGTTACTGGAAGATGTATTAATTAATACTACTCACTTTCACATATACATTTCTTGCCCTGATCAGAAAGCAATAAAAGAGTAAGAAGATGATGTGGGGATACGACTTCCTACCATCTGAGTGGCCTTAAATAATTTCCTTCATAATAATATGTGATACTTAGAGCCCACACTGTATGCCAGGCAGTCTCCATGTATTACGTCTTGCTTATTTAATCTTCATAAGAGTTCTATGGAACTGGCCTTACTGTCCTTTCAGTAGATTAGGAAACTGAGACTTAAGGAGGTTAGGAAACTTTCCCAAGGTTCTAGCTTTAAGTGGTAGAGCCTAGATAAGAACCCAGGTAGCCTAATCCTAATTGCATGAGCTATTATTAATCACCTACCAGACTTCTCTGCCATGCTAACCACCTTTGACCTTTAGTTTCCTCATCTTTGAATTAGGACAGTGATACCTCTGGAGACAAATTCTTGTGAGAGCTAAAATAACATGTAGAGTACCTGGGTTAACGCCTGAATCTATAACTGACAGTCAAGGATGGAGAAAATGGGCTATATGCTGAGTTTACACACCCTCAAACCATTATGGAAGCTGACACTAAAAGTTGCAAACTAGGGATAATTGAGTGTTTTCTCATCTCTAAACAGGGAGCATTAATGAGTGTCTAACAGGACTGCTATGATGACTGTGCAACAGTAATCTGAAGGTACTTCAAACTTGTAAATTGTTATAAAAATTACATGCATCATCAGATACAGAAGACACTTTGATCATTACACCCCTGGAATTAAATACATGGCAGTTCACAGAAACAAAATATAATATCTGAAAGTAAGTCATAAGCCAGTTCTGCTACTCGGGAAACACTGGCCATACTGAAGAGACATTTGTTAAAATCCTCCCCACATGTGCAAAGTGTAAGGCTTACACCTTCCAAAGTGTAAGGCTCTGACTTTCAGCATTCAGCGGAATATGAAGATAATAAACTGTCAAAATATTTCCACTCTTTGTTCTTTGAGAGATCAATGATGCAATTAAACAAGAATTTAATTGATAATGGAATTTAGAGTGTAAATATATCACAGCATTATCAGATTGTAATATTATCCATATAATTATTACCAACTGATTCAAGTCTTTTTCCCATATTCAAGTCTTATTCCCACATGCATTTAATCATATCCATGTTTCCTAATATGGCACTTTCCTTCCTTATACATCTAAGCTCAGATTTCCATTTCTCCCTACAAGCCAAATATTTCCTCTTCAAAAAACATGCTCTGAATTTCTCAAGAGAGAAATTCACGGGGAACAAATATTGGCATGTGGTAAACTATACTTTGTATTTTGTTACTGTAGTTGGCATTTAAACAGAAAGATGACATGGTAAATGTCTTGCCAGGAAAAAGCATAAGCCTTTTTAATCTCTAATTGTTGACATAAATTCAATTTATTTTACAATAATGTTTCTCATCCCCCTTTATTACTTCTGGTAGGAAAAGTTAAATTCCATTCCCACATTCATATAAGCATAAAAGAGAGCAAAGCTATCACCTATTATGAAATTCAACCAACTACATCTATAAATTAGAAAGGGTTAAGTAATGTAGTATTTCTTGAATATAAGGAAAACATCCCCAGTCTAGTACGGATGAGTATTTACAAATAATTTCCGATCATATATAAGTGTACCTAAAGTGAGTTCCTTCTAGATCCTTTGAGGTAATAGATATTTCACTTCAGTAACATCAAGTTTGTTTGTTTGTTTGTTTGTTTGGTAAGTGAAGCATTGTCCTTTTGAGGGAAAGAAGGAAGAAACTGAAAATTTTTTTTAAAAACTATGTTATGTTCTAAGTTTTCAGGAGACAAAGATTAGGTGTACACAGTTCAGTGCTTTCTGATGATGTTCACAGATTTTTTTCTGCCTAGAAGTATCTACTCACCAAGGCAGAAAAAAAGTAAAAAAAAGTAAATTCAGGTTGAATGTAGGTTGCGTAACTGGCGGTTACTGTCTTTTCAGCAAATCTAAAGAAACACATCATTCTAAAGCTGCAAAAATCCTTAAAAGTTAGATCTATTCTCACTCTCGATTAAGTGGAAACTAACTTCCAAAGATGTTACTCAACATTTTTCCAGTTTTACGTTTAGTTACATGCGATTCTGTAACGATATGTTAGGTCTCTGAATTAATGAAACCAACTAGAGCAATTAATTTACCTTTTCAGTGGGGAATGAGTTGCATTTAGCTTTCCACATAAACAAGAGTGGAATTAAAACTGCATTCTAAGTAGGAAAACTTAATCAGCCAGAGCAGTGATTCTCAAACTTTCATAGGCATTAGAATCATCTGGAAGGCTACTGAAACACATTGCTGGACTCCACCCTCTAGAATTTCTGACTCAGTAGGTCTAGGATGGGGCCCCACAGTCTGCATTACTAACAAGTTCCCAAGTGATGCTGAGGGGCAGGTATCACATTTTGAGAACTAGTGACTTAGAAAATCAGGATTTAGGAAATAACTCACACATGTTCTGGATCTCATTCCTTCATACTTTCTAAAATTATCTTTCCTCTGCTTAAAGAGTTCATTATTAGTATGTCTTCAGGAGGTAATTCTAATCCCAATTTTATAAAGATGAAAGTAGAACCACATAATTTACTACTGAAACACAGGGCAACAACAAATAATTCTGTATGTACAGTTGACTTGTGAAAAACATGGGGTTTGAACTGGGCAGGTCCACTTACATGTGGGTTCTTTCCAGTAAATAGTACAGCACTACATGATCGTGATTGGTTGAATCCACGGATGCAGAACTTTGGAGATGGAGGAACCATAGATATGGAAAGCCGACTGTAAAGTTATATGCCAATTTTCGACTAACCCTTGTGTTGTTCAAGGGTCAACTGTATACAATTTAAATTTTATAACTGTGGTTCACAAAGATCTTACTTTTTAGGATAAACCCACTACACACTTAAAACATCAGGCAGGCAAGCATTCTTACTGTCCATGCTGAGAAGATGAAGACTGTGGAACAGTGACGACAAAGGTCTAATCTAAACCCACAGGGTTAGTAACCGAACGACCCCCATGTCCCCTGCCTGCTGGTGCGCCCCTTACAATGACAAAGTCTCCCTCTACTGGGCCAGGACAAAGAGAGGGAAGCTGCCTCTGTAACACAGAGACTAGACACTTGAAACTAGACACTATCAAAAATGCAGGAGGCAACAGAATATTCTGTAAAACTGACCATGAAGGCACTCCCACATCATGTGGCAAATTTAAGGCTAGAAGAATTCGATACAGACAATTCTAGGTTCATTAAGTTGATCCAATTTGACTGTCTGTCTCAACCTCCCACTGCTGACACCTGAATGGCTTTATGTCTTCTATGGACAACCAAGAATCAGAAATTACCTCCTCTAGTATTATTATTTTTCTGCAGACTTTAATTTCACTTTAGTTTACACTTTCACGTGCAATTCTCTCTTTGCCCCTTTAAGAACTTGACAAATGAAGTCATCTTTGAGCAAACTCATTATCACCATAGCACAGTTTCGTATTCCACACACAGAGATGTGCTTTCCTCTATCTCTGCCCATCCTTAAAGCATTTCATCTTTGGTATTTTCCCTCTTATTCTATATGCTTTCCCCAGGAATACTTTATTCACTTTCATAGTTTAAAATACTATTCCAATGACATTATGATGACTCCAAAATCGAAATCTCCAGCTACAAACAAATAAATGAATTTGAGCTACTGATTAAAAATGATTGATTAAAAAGTCAAAAAGCTGTAAGAGCAGGATTAAAAAATAACACATAAATTACTAAATAAAAACGATTAGTGGTAATATAAATGTGTTTTATTACAGACCCTCAAGTGATTAATTTTATATTACATGTGAAAATAGTTTCTAAAACACTATAACATGGCAAATGTATATTTCCATTAACCAGATCAGCAAAGACTCACAAAAAGTCAAACAATTTAACTAGAGACATTTAAAATCTGTCCTGGGGGAAAAAAAAAAAGAGAGAAAACTGCTGAAAGTTGGCTGGCTTTAATATTCCCCCAATGGTAATCTCTGTTTAAAAAAGAAAGCTAAGCTCATAAATTTATGACCAACTGGAACTGTTCATGGCCACGCAATTAAGGATCAAGGATCCTAGAGTCATATAACACTAGGAAATGATCAAAGAGAAAACCTATTAAAGCAGTAAATGTAAAAGAGACAAGGGAGAAGCAAAATATATAATAAAGGATATAATGAGCGTAGGTTCAGTTTGAAACTGTTATATATTTGTCACTGTTTTTAAAAAAATACTTGTCAAAGCAAAGGAAAACACTCAGAGATAAAAGTATCCTATGTAAAATATCATAAAATTATTTTTTCACTTTACTTATTCATAGAATTTGACTCTTCTGCTGTAAGTTCGGATATCTGAGGAAAAGAGATTAAATTCCTGATCCAAAGAGGCCATATTATTAACTATAAAAGCCAGGATCTGAATACCACAATACCCTGACTCAATAAGAATGTCCTACCATTCTTTTCATCCATCCATGTTTCAATCTGCATGGATTTGATTATATTAAGTCCATAAATTAAAATTTAAAAGAATCTCTAAATCTTAACAGTTTTAGTTACGGAAGGTATCATGAATGTTAGGAGAGTTTCATGTTTTCAAATGTAAATTCTGGAAAAAAACACATAGCTAAATTACCATCTAAAATGGATAACACCATGGGTTAATGACACAACACTATTTGATGATTTCAAATGTGCTGATCTTTTAGGCAAACAAACCTACTTTGGACATTTCTAGGATTCAGAAATCACAACTGCTGCGACACTGCAAGTTTTGTAAATTACTTGACACATAGTAATTAAAAAAACAAAAGAAGCAGATAAAATTAGTACCCCAACCGTGAATGTAAAAAAAAGTGCACATACAAACGCCTTAAACTTTATAAAACATCAACCCTTAAAAAGGCTTTTTATTTAATTCATTTTTACTGCTTGTTCAAGCTCATTCTTCTTATATATACATGCATATATATTTGTTTTTCAAGATAATGCTCTGAAATCCAGAGAAACACACAGGCTGAAGATGAATAAACACAATAGCTCTTTTTTGAAAACCTAATGAACTGGAAATGAACTGTTAAAGTATCTACAAAAGGAAGACCAAGAAAAGAGCACATATAATTTTTAATGTAAAATAAAGTCAAAAAAGATCCATGGTAAACAATGAGGTTGAATAAATTTTAGATCATCACATAAACTCTCACCATCCTCTCCTCTCACAGCATTTTTAGACTTGGTGAATTTAAAATACTCCAATACGTAAGATATTTACACTTAATACATGCTTAAAATAATCACCATTTTATAATGATTCATGACTCATTGCCCCTACACTGCCTAGTTTTAAAAATAACCAGAAAACTATTCCCTATGACAGTTGCAAATGCAGAACTTTGGAATTAGAAACTCAGATCCTCAAGCTCACCTCTGTCAGGCTTAACGCAGCCCACACAAAAATCACCTTTTTTTTTTTTTTATTAGTTTTCCTTTCCACAAATTAAATTTGCACATCTCAGTTATAGAGATGTCATAAAGAGTAACTCATGACTGAGATTAATGAAGGATGCAAAAGATTTCACAGTTAATGACCCTATTTTAATGGTATAATAACTACCATGAGTATTTTACAGAATTAACAAATACTACATGCCCTTGACATTTACTATTACCTCAAAGAAAGAAAACTTTTCTGCCCTTTTTACCTCATTAGGTATCTGTGTCTCAACAAAGAACGTGGATTAGTCATTCTCATCAATTTGGGGGATTGCTGTCGAAAAGTAGAATAATTTAAACAATCCTGTTACATGATGATGAATATTTTTAAAACTGATAATGAAATCTAATTCAAAATTTTTACATGTTGAAATTACTTTTGCTAGGAATAAAACATTACCATACTGATTCAGAGTGGTTAACAAGCACAATGTCCACTGTTTGACCCTGGCATTAAGAGACACAATATAGGAGGAAACAACCCTTTCCTTTCACATCGACCAATTTCAAAGACTGGGTTATGTATAACCACCCAAATCTAAGTCTCTCTTAATAAACTATGATTGCTCATAGTCATTTAGTAATTTAAACTTATTAAATCTTTTCCATCTCAAAGGTAACATGATATGTGAGTCTAAAACTCATTTTATGACTGGGGTCTTCTTTTTATTCTCTACTTTTCTTTTTAAATTAGAAGGGGATAGTTTAACTTTAACAATTTGAAATTTGATGAAAAAGCGTGAACGTGATGTTAAAGATGTTAGGCTTTCAGTCTATATTTCCAAGACCTAAGTCCACACTGACTTGCCAGGTCATAGCTCCACTTCGTCATTTTCTGTCTTCAGGCTCCCCTCAACTTTGATTTAATCTATCAAGATGCAAAATTTGTACTTTACTATGTTTAATTACCAACACGAGAAGATAGCAATTTTGAATTTTTTAAATTTGTTTCCTAAAAATACAAAAGACACTACAGAAGTACTTCAAAGATACATAATTTAGAAAAGTCTTTAAACAGTTAAAATAAGCAGGGAAGAATAGAAGGTAACACAGAAGAACCATGTTACTGAGGAAACGGAATAGAACTTAAACACCTTCTATAATTTCAATTAATCTATTATTAATATATCATTGTTATTAATCCTTAAGCATGTTTAAATGTGTCCATTGTGCAGAAATTAAAAATAAAGTAGCACCTTATTCTGGAATTTTTAATCTATCAAATTTACAAAGAGTGATTTTTTTCCTTTAAATCCAGAGACCTATTTGTCCATCCTATCTACGCTGACAAAACTGAAAAACACACCAAGACTGCCAGACGACTGGGAAGTATTAATACAACAGGAACATGCAGCAAAGAAGAAAACGACCATAGGCCCAGGAACAAGATAATGAACACAAAGTGAAGGCAAAGGAGCAAAGCGGATGGCACAAGAACGTAAGGGGCAGTACTGAAAGCACCAAGAAAGGGCACAGTGATACAGTTAGTTCAAAGAAGACTGAATCCTTAAACACTTCTACACGTTTCACTGTATGATCCAGCCAATCAATTAATTAAAAGCCATGTAAAAAATTCCTTACTGCTCTGATTCCTTAAAACAAACATTCCTTGCATTTGTACATTTAGAAATAAAGAATATAATTGATAGAACCAATAATTATAATTGGCTATTAACAGAAAGCTTATTTGGAAATAGCAAAATATTAACGTCAAAAACTAAGCCCTAGAGCCCTATTTCTAAGTATATAATTTAGAATTTCCACATTGCTTTTCACATATGTTAATACAATTAAGTTAATAAATAATTACTGAGGGCTCCCTCTGGGGCAGGCATTGTCCTAAGTGTTTAAGGTGTAAGAGTAAACATATTGATAATATTCTCAAGGACCTTCCATTCTAGTTAGAAAAATAGGCAATAAATGGCATATTTAAGTGCACCAAAAAAGAAGCATATTATGAAAATGAAAATTTTATAATCATTGCTTCATCATCTGTAAAATAAAGAGTGTACAAACTGAAAAACAATTCTCTGAGCTTTACTGTCTAGAATACATATAGTTCAAGAGTTTTCAAGGCTTAAACGTTCAAAGGTTCCCACTGTTCCTCAGTTGAAACCAAAACTAATAACTAGTGAAACTTCTAATCCTTTTCCCTCCCTTGTAAATGCTCCCTAAATGTTGCATTATAAATATTTAATGTGCACGTTTTTAAAGGATTTCACATACAGTATTTGTCACAGTTTCTGAGATACTCGACCTTGAGCTATTAGAGGGCAGAAGCCTTTTTTCCCCTTTTTCTTCTTCATGAATTCAGCACAGTGCGCACTATTTAGAATACAGCACAATCTTGAATTACAAAATGTATTAAAAAATGATTTCAGTTTAATTATGTCAAAGAAACACCTTCTAACTTTACCATAATGACTGAGTCTTGTTCAAGTACTTCAAAGTTATATTTTAGAATGTTTTGATTAATTAGAAATGGATAAAGATTAATGTTGTACTTGAAACTTAAGTGCTGCTTTTCAGACAGTCTTAGTAGTCATGGCTCCAAAGTTTAAGAAGATCCCATCCAAGCTGGATTATTTAAACTCACAATAAATAGATGTATTTTCTTGGAAAAATATCTATTGTTACAGTAAAACTTGAGTTTCCTTTCTAACAAGATTGTATGATTACTCGTTTATATTGTTCTTTCCGCAGGAATTCACACACCCCCTGTTTGCATCCTGTTATTCACTTAGAGCTTCCCTTCACTTCGCTCTACTCTTTCCCTAATAGTGGGAGAGTGGTTTTAACCGCACACAAAAATCAATCCTAATCACTGTCCGCCTGCTCCAAGTCTCCTCATTTGCATTTAGTACTTGTTCAGGTCCTAAGAATTACGACACAAAAATCCTAATCACTGTCCGCCTGCTCCAAGTCTCCTCATTTGCATTTAGTACTTGTTCAGGTCCTAAGAATTACGTGCAAATTTTATTCTGTGTTTTTTCAAAATATTGCATTGCCTTCCTAGATAACTGGTGGTCTGGGGAAGACTTTGGGATTTTTCACACATTATTTCCCTCATCTTCCATCAAACTCTGTTCCTGTACTGAACAACCCTACAAAACTGCTTAGAATACACACTACCCTGAAATCACACTTATAGTCTTTCTAAAACTTTGTACATTTGGATTTGTCTTTCTAAAGGCAAAGAAAAAAAAATTTTTTAATAATTCAGGACATAATCAAAACCAGGTTAAATCGCTGCCTCAGACTTATCTAGAATGCTTGTAAAAATACAGATTCCTGGGTTCTACATAAACCTACAAAGAATCAGCATAAAAAGAGCATGTCCTAGAATGTGCATTTTAACAGGCTTTCGAGGTTATGCTGATGCATACTAAAGTATAAAAACCAGTAATTCAAAGGACCTAAAATTAAAGATAATACCACCCAGCAATCCCACTACTGGGCATATACCCTGAGAAAACCGTAATTCAAAAAGAGTCATGTACCACAATGTTCATTGCAGCACTATTTACAATAGCCAGGACATAGAAGCAACCTAAGTGTCCATCGACAGATGAATGGATAAAGAAGATGTGGCACATATATACAATGGAATATTACTCAGCCATAAGAAGAAATGAAATTGAGTTATTTATAGTGAGGTGGATGGACCCAGAGTCAGTCATAGAGAGTGAAGTAAGTCAGAAAGAGAAAAACAAATACCGTATGCTAACACATATATATGGAATCTAAAAAAAAAAAAAAAAAATGGTTCTGAAGAACCTAGGGGCAGGACAGGAATAAAGACGCAGACGTAGAGAATGGACTTGAGAACAAGTGGAGGGGGAAGGGTAAGCTGGGACGAAGTGAGAGAGTGGCATGGACATATATACACTACCAAATGTAAAACAGATAGCTAGTGGGAAGCAGCTGCAGAGCACAGGGAGATCAGCTCGGTGCTTTGTGTCCCCCTAGAGGGGTGGGATAGAGAGGGTGGGAGGGAGACGCAAGCGGGAGGGGATATGGGGATATATGTATACATATAGCTGATTCACTTTGTTATACAGCAGTAACTAACACAACATTGTAAAGCAATTATAATCCAATAAACATGTTAAAAAAAGATAACTGATGAAGGAATGACACAAATAGGGTAATAAGATCTTACTGTCGAATACACTGAGCCAGAATAAAAAATAAACTTATTAATGAAAAGCCAAGAAAATACTTTTTAACAAGTGAGAATTCCACAATGAGCCCCGCTACACTATGACGTTCTTTATAAGGTAGATTTGGGAATCGCTTTTACTTGAGGTATTGAACAGGATACACATCTATTCATGAAATATATATATATAGAGAGAGAGAGACAGAGAGAGACAGAGAGAGACAGAGAGACAGAGAGAGAGAGACAGAGAGAGAGAGGGAGACTGCTTTTTACATTAAATATACATATATTAATGTATGTGTATGCATGTGTGTAAGCATATACACATACTCACACACACAGAGACAGCCTAGAAAGCAGTAAGTATGTTAATACTGAAATGGCACACTGGCTATTCTCCAAGCAGCTTCAATTCTACTCCACTGCTTCTAAACAGGGAAAAACCCATATATTTTTTTTCTCTTTTTAACATATAATTTGATTTCCCATTATAGAGGAGCAGGAAACGAAAAGGCAAAATGATCATGTCAATACATCTTAACCAGAGTCAAGGAATAGTGCCTCCCTGGCTTCTCGACTATAAACCCTCTAAGGACAGAGACCACATCTTACATGTCACGGAACCCTCCATCATAAGGTCAAACAGCACAGCATGTGAATAAATGCTGAAGATCAGGACTGCATCCCAAGAAGCTGGGATTGACCTTGGGGTTACAATCTACAACGGGGGCTCCCAAACTTGCCACACCATCAGAGTGTATGATTCCATTCGTCTAGGGTAGGGCCCAAGATTTGGCATTTCTAACAAACGGCCAGGTGACATTAATGCTGACTGTCTAGGGTCTATACTTTGAGAATCACAGATCTAGGGAAAAGTTCTCAGGATTTTGCTATATATATATGGTTCCCAGAAAAGAGAAGTAACTGAGATATGGTCAACAAAAACAACAGAGGGAATGTGGAAACCTAGTTCTAGCTTGATGACAAAATAAATATACAGCTGATACATACACATATACACATACATACACACACACACACACACACACACACACACACACACCACTGAACATCACGTGACTCACCTAGAAGATGAAGGGTCTGGTATACATGAAGATTGAAAATTCAAAGGCTTTTTATATAGATCAGAGAAAACATAAGCGTCTACTATGAATACTTAAATATATAATCTTCCCTGAAGTTATTATCCTCAAATCAGTGTATATTGCCCAGATCACAATGGTTAAACTATACAATTTTTTTTAAACATCTTTATTGGAGTATAATTGCTTTAAAATGGTGTGTTAGTTTCTGCTTTATAACAAACTGAATCAGCTATACATATACATATATCCCCATATCCCCTTCCTCTTGCATCTGCCTCCCACCCTCCCTATCCCACCCCTGTAGGTGGTCACAAAGCACCAAGCTGATCTCCCTGTGCTATATGGCTGCTTCCCACTAGCTATTTTACATTTGGTAGTGTATATATGTCCATGCCACTCTCTCACTTCGTCCCAGCTTCCCCTTCCCCTCCCTGTGTCCTCAAGTCCATTCTCTACGTCTGCGTCTTTATTCCTGTCCTGCCCCTAGGTTCTTCAGAACCTTTTTTTTTTTT
Source organism: Neophocaena asiaeorientalis asiaeorientalis (assembly GCF_003031525.2). Taxonomy (NCBI): domain Eukaryota; kingdom Metazoa; phylum Chordata; class Mammalia; order Artiodactyla; family Phocoenidae; genus Neophocaena; species Neophocaena asiaeorientalis. The sequence continues at coordinate 186,945 of NW_020175410.1, forward strand.
TTCCTAGATTCCATATATATGTGTTAGCATATGGTATTTGTTTTTCTCTTTCTGACTTACTCCACTCTGTATGACAGTCTCTAGGTCCATCCACCTCACTACAAATAACTCAATTTCGTTTCTTTGTATAGCTGAGTAATATTCCATTGTATATATGTGCCACATCTTCTTTATCTATTCATCTGTCGATGGACACTTAGGCTGCTTCCATGTCCCAGCTATTGTAAATAGAGCTGCAATGAACAGTGTGGTACGTGACTCTTCTTGAATTATGGTTTTCTCAGGGTAGGAGCAACAAAAAGCCAAGCAACTTCGTAATTGGATTATATTAATCATTTAGTCGAGCAGTTTTTGACCAAGAATCAGAAACCCAAGGAGTACATCTATTGCTTTAGTCTGCAGTCACTGAAGGCATTTATTACTGTACTACAGCTTTGTGGTAGTCCATTATTCTCCTTTTCCTTTTTGGCTCTTCAAAAACTTGAAGACTTAAGCTCGTACATGATCTTGTGTTTTGCTATCCTTTTTATTGTAAAATGCAAATATTTTAAGGGATATTTTGACTCTAAATATGATAAAAGAATTTCTCACCTAAAAAAAAAAACTGTATAATTTTTAATCCAAAATGAAGAACATACAGCATGCAAACAAACCAATAAATAAAAAAGACGCTCAGACTAAACACAGCAAACCATCTAAACATAGACCTACAGGGAAGTAACTGTTCTGCAATATTCTACACACAAACCGCAAATTCAAGTATCTGTAAATATGTCAAGGGCAGCAGTAGCAGCATCATCTGACAGTTAGTAAGAAGAGCAAAATCTCTGGCGACACCAAAACCTACTGAATAAGAACCCTTCGCCTTATCAGGGTCCCTATGTGATTTATGAGCACGTTAAAGTTTAAGAGCACTGACATGTCACCGAGATTTTATCATTAATTCTTTACTACTATGGGTAAAATGACATGGTATATTTAAAAGACGGAACAGTTCCTAAAAAATCTATTTCTGACATATAAACAGACCAAAAGAGAAATCGAGGAATTATTTTACATGAGAAGACACACTGAAGCATTATTTTCAAACAAAAACTTCCATTTAAAATAATTTATGACTATGATATACCATGCAATTAAAGTGTAACAAACATCACCTAGCTCAAATCCCTAGCTTAAAGCAGAGTAAACTGATGCTAACATGTTCAAGTCAAATAGTTGTCAGTGGCACAATGGAGACTGAAATCCAACTCTACTGACTCCAGTGACAAAATGCTCTTTCCAATGGAAAAAAATTTTTAATTACATTTTCCTGGAGCAAACATATAGTTAATATAAAGCAGTAGAAGTATAACTTTGAAAGGATAAACAAAATGATGTATCTGTGAAACATATTGAAGGAAATCCAGCAAAAATATATCATAGTAGTTAATATGTGTTTTATTCTTTCCAGTAAAAAAAAAAAAGACCTTAAAAAATTGAGTAGAAAGGAGAAGAACCAGAAAGTGTCCTTCTTAATATGAGTGTTACTATTTTCAAAGAATGACACCACATATTATTTAAGTGGAAGCATATGTTTGATGCATCAATCTGGAAAACTGATTTCAGAAATATTAAAAATTTGGCTTTGCTACCTAAGTTTTACTATCCAGCAATAAACAGAACTTTTTCACGTAAGGCTAATTTTTGCACTTTTCAACACAGAAGCAGAAACAGCCGTATTCAACGTAAGTATTTTGTAAGCGACTGTAGAAAAATTAAACCCTTCTGTCTTACCATCAAAGAAGCTCTTGGCTCTTAGATAACTGACACTGAGCCTAAGAACTGAAAGTTTGTCCAGCTTATTAACAACATCTTGTGGAAAAGGCAGCAGGCTGGCCAAACGGTCCAATTCCGTATTAAGTCGGTCTCTATGCCGCTTTGAAGGATTCGACTTGATTCCTTCAGCTGGGACTGGCTTGACACTAAAAAACAAACAAAATTCCATAAAATACATTAAAATCTATAAAGAAAAAATTTTGATCACATTATAACATCTCCTCAACTATTTTTCTAACAAAACAAACATCTAAAATCTACTTCAAGTTTACATAAATCCTTTCAAACTGCTCCCTTCATATCTTAATTAAGAAAAACAAGGGAATGGGTAAACTCCTTCATAATGTTTTATTAAAAACGTATGAACCCATCACAGGAAAATGCTGAGTACCTCTTATATACCTCATACATTTGTGGTACATGATTCCCAATTAACAAATCTATTAGGAGTTTTTCCCCTTCAAACACATCTATTGTTAGGGGGAAGAAAGAAATCTGCAGTAAATTATGTGAAAATTATGCCTCCTTTGCTATCTTCCACAAAAATCATCTTAGCATCATTTATGTTGCAAATAAATAGGAGTGACCCTAAATAAAAAGCTGTTCTTCATCATCCTCAGCCTCCTATATTTAACACTTTCCTGTCAGTGACAACGTCTCAAAGCCATTGTGGCAACTCCACAGGGTCCTCCAGCCATCTAATGGGGTCCTCCGATATTAAGGCGAGAAAAACTTTGACTTTAGTTATTGATATTTGTCGATTGTGACAAATATTAGAGGTTAACTGTTTACCAGCAATTGCCCGCAAATTTTGCTTTTATGACTGGCCAGTAATCCTTCTTAATTATTAGCCATCATTGTTTGTGTCTCAATTAGAAAATCCAATGAAATCCCAACATTTAGCATGATTTTCATCTGAGAAAAATGATACTTATAGTTAGGAGTAGAACTTGAGTTCAGAAATGAGAAACTGAACTTCACACAAAAGCCTTAGCCAGGATTTCATAACAGAAATTCATTAAAGTGGATTTACAGATCATCAGACACCTAATGTTGAAATATAAAAAGAGAAGATATCAAAAAAACAAACAGGGGCTTCCCTGGTGGCGCAGTGGTTGAGAGTCTGCCTGCCAATGCACTGGACACGGGTTCGAGCCCTGGTCTGGGAGGATCCCACATGCCGCGAAGCAACTGGGCCGTGAACCACAATTACTGAGCCTGCGCGTCTGGAGACTGTGCTCTGCAACAAGCGAGGCCGCGATAGTGAGAGGCCCGCGCACCGCGATGAAGAGTGGCCCCCACTTGTCACAACTAGAGAAAGCCCTCACACAGAAACGGAGATCCAGCGCAGCCATAAATAAATTAATTAATTAATTAAAAAAAAAACAAAGTAATTTTTAGATCATGTCTCTGTACCCTACCGTTTGCCAGAAAAATAAAGAATTAGCTGGAGCATTCTTATGATGAAGACTTTTTTCCTCCAGTTTTACTGAGAAGACAAAGACATTTTTGATAATTCAAATTAATTACATCTGAAAGAGTGGAAATTGGCTTGAGTATAATGCTGTTAATTTGATTCAATCAAAACATTTCTCGACAACATGTTTTCAATGTTATATGAACATGAAGAAGTAATACTTTATGCAAAAAGATAATAGAAAGTAATATGAAAACTTAACAGGCTTTTTTCAATGTCCCTACCCAGTAATTTCTTCAGAACTTGTCTATTTCTATTTTTTTCTATTGCAGTTCATGTTATTTCTACAAAAAATAAGAGTAAGAAACTGATAAAGTGGCATATATACAAAATAAGTCAGTAGATACTTCCTCTAGACTATGCATGTAACTACATACTTAACAGAAATTGGTGACTATTTCTCTAGCTATTTTCCCTGGTCACGTGTATAATCAAATTCAAGTCACACCTAATTACTGCATCTCTCCAAGTAATCAACTGAATCTCAACTTTTACCTATAATGCATGTCTACCTCATTGAATAATTGTCTGACTAATCACCTGTGAAAGCAAATATTTATTTGCTCCTATGTCCTGGGTGGTCCAGGAAAACATTCTTCTCCTATATACTCAAAAAGTGTGACAGGAGCTGAGTTCAGCGAGCAACTGCTTGAAAAAAGATTTTTATAGAAAAGGTGGTATCTGAGCTACATCTTGAAAGGTGAACAGGATTTCAGGAGGCGGCATAACTGAGGAAAGGTGAACTGTGAGAGGGCCTATCTGTGAAGCACAGGGTAAAGAGAGAGAAGGGGAAGCTGGTTAGGGCCGCCTTCCTTCAGTAAATAGTGACCACCCACCACACGTGCCAAGCACAGAACACTGAGCAGTGAACCAGCTTCAAAGCGCTGCTCAATTAGATCACTTTACTGTAGAGTCTTCCCTGACCTACTCCCACTGGATTCCTCCCAGGTGACTACTGTACTTTATGCATCTTATGTAAATGCCTTAAGCACCATTCCATTAAGGAATATTCTGTGCAGACGGCATTTCCCGTAATTGAAAATAAAATCTAGTCGTGCACTCTTGGTAGCTTTCCAGTAATGATTATAAAACACTGGGGAGAAGACCGTAACACAAACATTGAAGCAAGACAAGCTGCTAGGACACAGAAAGAAATAACAATAACAGTAGGATAAAGAGGTGTAGAGGTGCTCCTCCATGTGAAATTGCTGCCCGTCTTGCGCTGGCTTTTCGCAGTAGTCAACCCTGCACTAGATGAGACTATTTCTATACACAATGCAAAACTGTCCACAGCTCTAATGCATTATTATGCACATTATGGAATATTTAGCTTGAGATTGAATTTCCTAAGTCAAGTGTTATGCAACCTATATTGCATATACTTGTTTGTTCTCTTATTACAATATCAACTTAATCATTTTGTATCTCCAGTGCTTAGCATAGTACTTGACACGGAGTGGACTCTCCATTAATGGCTGCTGATCAGAAGTGTCCAGAAAGGAAATGATTGCAGCCTGACCACAGGGAGTGATAGTGGGACGATAACAAGTAAGGCCTGGCTTGAGATTTTTAAACACAGCACTTTGTACCTACCACAAAGCTCCGTACATAGCCAGACTCAAGTGTTCAGTCAACTAAACTGACGTGCTGACTTCCTAGGTATAGGAAGTAAGGGAGAGAAAAACGGTGAGTGAGGAGAGGTTGCAAATGACTGGGATTCGTAACTTAGGATCACAACTATATTTCCTAATGGAAAGTATGCCAAACGAAGAAAGAAGAGACTTGAGGACAGACCTCTATGATGCCAACATTTAGGTATAACGTTGAGGAAAGGGCCGCGGGCAAAGAGTACGGAGGAGGAATGATAAGGCAGATAGGAAAAGAACCCAGGCAGAATATTTTGGAGGTCACAGAACAAAGTCAAATGCACCAAGTTATTAAGGAAAGTCGGGGCTGAGAAGTACCCACTGGACTTGGCATTTCGAATCCACTGTTGTTAAAGCTGAAGTGATAGAGTTGAGACACCTTTTCACCTATTTATGAGAAATATTCATAACTATTTTGTGAAAATACTTCATACTTATCCACACCTATTAACGATGCACCAAGTAATTAAAAAGAGAGAGTAATTCTACATCAGTTACACTTGAGTTATGCAGGTACTTTTACTTTCGTATTGTCTTTAAACCTATGCCAAAACATACTGCCAGCCATCTATTTAAACAAAAGTCTACATCTGAAATGTAAATAAGTGTCCCTGCAACATTGGATTTGGGATATCTGGAATTCAGACACCTCCTGAAATAGGGAGACTGTAGATGTCGATCAGGGAAAGGAACAATTTATTATTTTTTTAAACCTTAACCTCAAAAATCTTGTCCCAACCTGTAAATCAAAATTGTTGTGAAAGCAAGACTTTAGCTGACTGCATGCCATGCTCCTGTTTTAGAAGCCCTGCATGCCATACGTACTGGCAGTAACAAGCCCAATAGCATGTCCAGTGCCAGCTTGCATGCCCTCTTTAATACCTTTTTAATATCCCAGGCTAAAATGTCTCTTAGGCTCATCACTTGTGCTCAGGGTTTGAAACAAAGTTGAAAAACATAACAATCCAGTTTAATCATAAATTACTGTAATTGTAAATGTTTATATTTTTATGACATTTACCATAAAACCTCAAAATGACACGCAAAGACAAAGTTTCAGTAATCCTTAGATTAAGGTGGCATTTTCTAACGAAGATTACCTGTCACAGTACTGAGTTTTTTGCTCCATCGGCTTTTTCCTGTGGGTGACTTAATCTACTCTCACTGCTTCAGTCTACTTACCAGTAACTTGTTTATTTCCAGCCCCTGTACCTGAATGTCCTCACATTCATATTTTTCAGAAGTTGGGCACCGCTTCTCTGCATCTATTATGGTATGACTCTCATTCCAACAGCTAGGAAATTGAAGTATTTCTCGATAAATCTCTCTACCATACCACGTACACCCCATTAAGCCCAACTCTTAAACCCATTCATTCTTCATTTCCTCCCCATGGCTTCAGTGCATACTTATTTATCTCTGAATATAAATGCTGAATGTTTATCATCATAAATTGTATACTTAACGTGATATTGGAGAGGGGATCCGTGGCACAAATTAAGTCAAATTTCACTGTTACTCGGAATACAGCTGGATATTTTACTCCCCTATGCGAAGCAAAAAAATGTCTACAACAACTTCGGAGAATTCTGGCTGGCAGTTACTCGTAAGGAGTCTGAATTCTTCAGTCGCTCTCCTGCAGCCGCTCTACAACTGTGAGGGGTTCTTCCCTTTCCCTCTTTTGTTATGCTTAAGGAGTGGTGATGAGGTACAAATGGCATATAATCTTTAGCACAAGACTTTAACAATGAAAACTGGAACATGAAATATGCCCTAGAAATCACTGTTACTTCCAAAATCCTGGAAAAAATTCATTAAGAATGTTCCCTTTTTCCTCTTCTTTTTAAAATATACACTTTTTTTTTCTTTGTATTTCCCTTGGAACCCGCATAGAATACATCACTAAAACATGAAAAATTTTAACTGGTGGCCAATTGTTAAATTAGTAAATATTCTCAAATACCTACTATGTATATGGTACTAGGAAGCTCTGGTTGCTATAAAGACAAATAAAAGGTAGACCTATCTTTACAGAGCTTGTCTTTCTTACTAGGAGGAGATACATTCTATAACAAGCCAAAAATCAAACATAATGTATTGCTCAATAATGTAGATGCCATAAAAGTGATGCTGGAGAGCTCAGGAAGGTAAGAGCTCACATACAGGTAGAGTAATGGGGGAAGGTTTCATGGAAATGTGGTTTCTACATCAGGTCTTAAAGATAGGTAAATCACTTCCAGTTTCATGATGGCAGAGCACATGGCTTTCTGCAACTACCCTTCTCTCTGGAAGATCATGCCAAACGAGGAAAACAGAGATAGAAACACAAAATCTGTCTTGGATAAACCTAAGACACAGCTAAACCCAGATATAAATAATATGAAGATGAAAATTAGGTAAAAAGTGAAATCAATGACAACGGAGAACAGAAAAGAAAATGTAATCATAGTATATTACTTAACTCAGCAATAAACAATACTTACAGTTAAGGAAACACTGCATGTGAATTTAATCCAAAATTGTGATAAAATTATACTGGGAGGATGAGGAGAGATTAAATAGCACTAATAACCATAACTATCACAAGAAAACATCAACAGATAATGCCTACTATGCTAAACTTAAGATAACATTATACACATTATTGACTTTTTCAAGTGCATGTGTTATTTAAAACGGATACTTTTCAAAATAGTATTTCATTAAAAAGAAGGTAAAAGAGCAAACTGAAAAACAACTGAAAAACATAAGACAAAGAAAATCAGTATGTAAAGGACATCTCAAGTAGAAAAATCTGCAAATGTACTCACTATTATTCCACACATACAATCCCAACATAGAAGTTCCATTATCTACCCCATTTTTTTTTTGGCTTATGAAGTTGACAATTAATATTTTTAAAGCAAAAATGCAAGGATATAGGCACTCCTACAGACTACCAATAGGAATGGAAATTTTTTGCAGAGTAATTTGACAGCATGTTTCAGAGCATAATATTTGGCTCAACCGTAAAAGTATATCATATCTTTGTACCCAAATTTCCACTTACAGGAATTTTTCCTAAGGAATGAACTAAAAATTTACATAGAAATTCACATATCTCAAGGGTATTCTCTGAAGTACTAGTTGAAATATTTAAAGATTGGAAATAACAGAATTTCCGCCTCCAAATAAATTACAGAGCTTTAACAGAAGGGAGTACCATGCAGCCACTGAAAACAATGTTTTCAAGGAGGGGAGGTAGCTAGCACATCAATGAAAATAGGAGGAAAAGACTCTAAGAAGAAAGGGCATGAATGCAAGTATGGAGTCAAGCAAGCACAAATCATATATGGGCAAAGGGAAATAATTTATTCAGAACACTATTTGAGAAGAAACAGTGAGCGTTAAGGAAATCCCTAGTATGTGGGTGTACCATATGCATCACTGAACTTACCTGGGCAGCACTGCGAAGTTGGAATGAACGTAAGCTTTGGAGCCAAAAGACCTGGAATCTGATATTAAAACTCATCCTTTCATTTACTACCTAAAAAGTTTGAATCTGAACCTCAGGTCCCTATCTGGAAAGCTGAAATAATAATACCTTTTCATACTACTATTATAAAAATGAAATACAATGATGTCTGTAAAGCACTGTGCATGCTTATGTCACAATAAGTACTAACAAACAGTTTTTTGTTATATAAAACCAGTATGCAAAAATATCAATTTTAAAAGAAGAGTGGAAGTAGAAAGGTACTGTTGTTAAAGATTTGCATGGTACTAATTTCTAAGTAAGTGTCTAAATTATATGCACCAATAAGCATGTACTGTGTAAGTTTTTTCACCAGTGGAGTAGCACATTTCATTACCCACAATTGAGAATGCAATCATATACTGCCTCTTACTGTTTCACAGGAGAATTGATTGCTCTGTGATAATGTAAGCTGAAATTATTTAAAAATAGAATCTGTATTTCTGTTAGAAGTCTTTACAGCTTATAAAATACTCTTCTTCTGCTAATTTTAGTTGTGAGAGTGGCAATGTAGGTGTTGACTGCCTGCCTTATTGGTCAATCACTTGCCAAGACCTATACAAGTGAGAAAAGTAGACCTCATCTTTTAGTTTAGAGCTAGTGCTTTTTCAATTTTAGTTTAGAACTAGCGCTTTTTCAACTAGTGCTCACCGTTTCCTCTTTACACCATTTATTTGTATAAATGTTACCAATAACTAATCACTTTCACTTACTTATTTCATAGGTCCAATATGTGAGAGCCTTTATAGTCACTATGTATAAACTATCTGAACAAAGCTTATCTGAAAGAAAAACAACAGTGGAGAAACAATTATGTAACTAAAAATACCTATATTTTTATTTTAGAAGCTATTTAGGAAATTTTATCATAGTACATTTATATCAAACATTTTCAGTAAAGCATAATTTTATTCAACTAAGTAGGTATTGTATAAGTGAGGTTCATTAGGTTTAAATAGAATGAATAGCAATTTAGCAAACATAGCAAGGAAGACACTGCTTTTATACTAATGTTATTAGTGTGTTAGCAAAGTAAAAAGGGTCAACTAAGGCTGAGAAGTTATTTCTAACTCTGACACTTCATGATGGCTGGCTTGATCACCACCACTACTGATATCATTTTTAAGTGTAGATTTTCATTTACTCAACACCTATTATTTGCCAATATTCAGCATTAATTTTCTAAAAATATGGTAAATTGAAGTACCACTAAAAATTTTATGTATCAATAGAACTTAAAAACTACAAAAATACATCCAAAGTTATTATCACTAGGGGAAAAGAAACCCAGACTCTATTTAATTCAATAGTGTGCTTTTCACCTATCTTCATGCAGCAAAGTAATTAAAGAAACGTACAAAAAGGCTTTCATCTCCAAAGAAAATAAAACAAGAAGAGGATTTAAGTAAAAACAAATTGTTTTTTCTTTCTTTCTTTCTTTCTTTTTTTTTTTTGAGCAGGGTTATTTTAAGGAACACGTAAGGAAACAGTAGAACCTATTCCTAAGGGTATCTTTGAAAATTTCTTTAGGAACATGGATCAGATGCAAGGTTGCTTCATATCCTTTGATCTTCTAGCTTTCGTTACTCCGAAAAGAAAAGAAACATTTACTGAGTGTCTACTATGTACAAGATACTTTAGCGGGATTAAATTTAACACGTTTAAAATATATTTCGTACTAAGATAATTTTCAACGTTGGACTTTGCCACTAGGGGGCGTTGATCCCGTTTAATAAATTCCATTGAAGATTGGAAGAGCTTCAGGTTAAAAGTATGTCACACACTTGATTCCAAAATTTTATGGAATTGTATATTTAAATGGCCATCTTATTAACAGTCCTATAATTATGCTACAACATATTTTCTCTTTAAGATACAATGGCTGACTTAAGGGGTCAAAGTTAAATAGATCTCAGTAACATTTTCAGCTCAAACAAGATGAATTTTTCTGACAATGTGCCAACATATTATAGAGCCTGTTAGCCACAAACTAGTAATTTAACTAAAAAAACACATTAAACTTAATATTGGGTTTATGGCCCCATTCTTAAAATGGACTTTGATTAACTGCATTTTAAGTTAACCATTTTTTCATTCTGGTAAAAACAATCTATAAACAATTTCATGTGATTCTGTAAATGCCAGCACTAGGCTTTTCTTATGGAGCAGTGACCTTTTAAGGCATTTATATGATTAAAAGCAACGCATGATGCTCAATAAAGATCTGATAAACATTTATACTAACTAAATAAAATAAGGGTGAATGTAGAAACGCTTTAGTTGTATTGTATTAGAGATTATTAAATACAAATATACTAACATCTTAGAAAGTATATTAAAATGCTAATATAAAATAATAAAAGGTACATCTACGTAAATAAAATGTACAGTACTATGTTTAAAGGAAAAATCTTTAATAAAACATTAACGAGAAGCCAAAAATGTTAAACTTTATGATGAATAAAAATTAAAGCATTCTATTAAAGTCATCTAGGTCTTTCTGTAACACACTGACTGAAATGCAGTAACTTAAAAATCCATCAGGGGCATCTTCAGGTTATCTGACCATACACATAAAACCTATGATAACTCTATTATATATAATGCCAAGTATACCAGTGTATTAATAAATACATAGAAGCGTTTGTGAGGCCTCTCAATTTTAAATAACCACTAAGGACAAAGTCAAATTAGACAAATACATTTTTATATAAGAAACCACTGTATAAAATTTCAAGTATTGAAAACCAATGTCAACAGAACTGCCAAGACAAAAACTGCTGATTCGGCAGTATTCCTAATGTCGGCCACACTGCAGGATAAGTCTTCCAAATTTTAATCAGTCTATTTATAGATGAATATCCTCTGTTAATGCCAAGTCTAGATCTGAAGACCTATAATCACTGAAATTCTAAAAGGAAATTAAAACTCCAGAATAATTAAACTTTTAAACTGGTCTTAAATATTAATCTTAAACTGTTATTTTTCTGGTTTGGATTAGTGACCTAAATTAAGTTTTAAGTCAAATGCACACTTCTGATTTGTTCTGAGGAACTGTTTAATGTGTTCTGAAAGTTGTTTATGAAAGTTTGAAAAATGTGAAGTAAAATAACTCAGGGATAATAATTAGGAATAAACACATGAATACTGCCAATTCACAAAAGTAAATCTGTCTCAAGCACGGATTTTTCTTTTTTCTGAAAAAAAAAAAAAAGTATTTTCCATCTCACACAAATATCCCACCAAAACAAACAAACAAAAAATCTAAGTTTGTAATCTATCAGAGCTGACTAAACTTGGAAGTAGAGGGAGAAGGGAATTAGAGAAAGATGCTAAGAATGAAAACGTCTGTTTCAATAATTCCAGCTCCAAATCATTTACAGACCCAAAGTGATAAGAAAGCTCCCCAAAAAGGTGACTGAAAATACAAATCCGTTACTGTATTCTGGCTACTACACTCACTCAAAACTGCTACCATCTCTATACATTGTACCGATGCGTTCACGCTGAGCGCTACAAAATTACTGCCAAATAAGTAAAGAGTGCAACAGAAAGCCAGTTGCACCGGACTAAAAAATACCTTCAGAAACACTCATTCCCTTTCCTGCACGTGTTTAGCTCCTAAAAGCATCTCCCCCCATCAGGAGTGAGAATGGTGACCGTCCTCTAACCTAACCGAGGAGGATATTAAATGTGAAAGGGGATTTCAAGACGGGCTTAGGTTAACTAATCCACCAGCCAGCCCCACAGGGCAGACCAGAGCTGTCAACAAATTAGGACCACAGCACAGTGAACAGTGCTACAAATGGGTGGGGG